>NC_073304.1:127401859-127690048 GCF_027595985.1 Sorex araneus
TTTTCTTTTCCACTTATCCCTTCCTCCTTCCCTAAGACCTTCTAAATAAAATCTGCTACTTCACTGCTTGTCTACTCCTGAAATTCTTTTCCGCGAGCGAGACAAGAACCCAGTAACCCTGGGTCCCGGGTGTTTGAGGCGGTTGGAGAGAAAGTGACCGTCTTTCTCCTACCCGCTTCACATAAGTGACCCGTGGGGCCCACCGGCATCAATATGTCAATATTACAATATTTAATGTAATTTATTAACCCTCCTTAAAATGACACTGAGTATGAGATAAGGAGCAATATGCCTTCTGAAATCTCCATGAGCTGGAACTGGGGAGATAGTTTGCATGATAAATCACGTACCTAGCATATGCAAGGCCATGATTTCTATTCCGGGGACTCATGGCCACTGGGCATTACTAGGGTGGCCTCTCTAAAAGCAACACCAAATAGCCCAGATCTTCCTCACATGTAGGATAACATTGGTTTGCCCTTCCTCCCTGACTGTGGGGAGCTTCTGTGTGTTGATTGCTCCCCCAACCTGTCAATTACCTTTGCCTCCTGATCAGACTCTGTTGACTTGTAAATATTGTTTTTCTCTTCTCCTTAATGTCCTTTGCATGGTTAGTTACTTCAGTGTAATTGCCTTTTATATGGACACAGGAATACAATTAAACAGACAGCTTTTGTAACTTGGAAGTTAATTGACTCCAGATAATATTGCCTCCAGGACCTCTGCTCTCTCAACTTAAGCCTCAGTTGCCGTTACTTCCTAGATCCTGCAAAGCAGTGTTCTGACAAGGGACTGGATGGACCCAGTGCAAGCAGTGAACTACTCTGACATCAATATGGGCCAGGCCAAAGTGCCATAATACTTACCTATAAGTTAAAAGCATGGTCATGGACAAATTCTGTCATGAACCAAAAAGTAATAACTAGAATTGGACACTGCTAAGGTTAGTAATGATTAATCTGGTCTGAGCACTATAGTGTGAGTCTGTGGCGAGATGTCCCCAGGAGAGTCACCCTGCAAGCCTAAATGTGTCTATTACTGTGTCCATACAGAATGGCAAATATTAGGAAGTAGAATTAAAATGTTAATTAAAGTACTGGTCTAAGGAGAGGAGAAACACACCTTTAGGGCTATTCTGCCCTCATGGTTGCAGGTGGTCAGGAAGGCTTGATAAACATGTTGATTGATTGAGCCTTTCCAGGGGAAGCATGGTTCGGGAGGCGTGGTGAGAGAAGAGGCGATTAAGGTGATTGCTGCAGAGAGGGAGGAACAGAGTTGCAGGCAGAGTTGTAGAGAGAGCGGTGTGGAGTGAGGGAGAAAAGAGAGTCTGAGAGACTGGTAGAGAGAATTAGAGAGAGGTGGAGAGAGCTGTGGAAAGAGTTGAGGGCAAACTGGGGACAGAGTTGTGAGAGTTATGGAGAGAGTTTGGGAGAGACGAGAGATGGAATAAACAGCAACTGATCACCAACCAGCTTGGCCCTCGTTTCTCCTTCGTCTGCCCATGGCAATGACCATCCCGGGTGGGGAAGCGGTTTGAGAGCACCGAACTTGGGTGGTGAGAGAGAGCCTCCCAGAGAGCTCACGGACATCCATTAATGTGTGATCACTCCTAGCGTCACCCGAGCTAAAGGAGACACACTCACACTTTGCTGCCTAGTTACTCTCCCCTAAATTCATGCGGCTAATTCTGATAAATGCATGATGAGTATAACACATTTCATTTCCAGACAAAAATGTGCCAGACAAGGTGAAGATTTTTCCACATGTCTAACATTGTAATAATGCTTAAGGCAATAATTGACATAAAAGTGTCTAATGCACTAGCCAGTTTCACACTACATTTAAAAAGAAATAGCATCAACATATTTTAATTGAGGGTATTTGTATATTTTCATTATTTTTTCTTTTATATTTTGTGTAAACCTATCTAGGTATAGAATCAATGTAAATGTGTGCCAACATTAATAGGGATTTCATTATTTTATGTAACAAATATTTGTATAGAGCATGCCTTCCTTGGGATTAAAACAATGAATATTCTTGTTTATTTGAGGCCATAATAAAAAAAATATTTGTTTAAGCCTCATTTGAAGGAAGAAATAAAACCCATGGAATTTTGAATTACTAATGTTTTGGTTAAGTAAAATTCACATGTAAATAGCTCTAAAGAATAAATAAAGTTTCCTATGCACTAATATTTTATCTTTAATTACCCTATTACCTTGAGGTGAGGATCCTTATCCTTTAATCTGGATATTTTATATCCAGATTAAATTTTTGGAATTTAATTTAACAAATTTAATTTAAATAAAACATTTAAAATTTAATTTAAAATTTTGGAATTTTATACAGTAAAATCTCAAAATAAAATAAAGCTTTCACAGTAAGAAAAGGATGCAAGTAGAATTGAACCTAAATTTTGACATTTACTTACATTGTGCATCTTCCATACAGTACATTTAATTCAGTCAGGTCCTGGCTGCATATCTTGGTGCATTTAAAAAGGAAATGAATGAAGCTTAGTGAACTATTAAAAGTATCTTGTTGTTGGGGCCTGTTCCATAGTAGAGCAGGTAGGTTGTTTGCCTTGTAGAAGGATGCCCTGGGTTGAATCCCAGGAACTAGAAATATCCCCTGGAGCCCCATCAGAAGTGAACCCTGAGCACAGAGTCAGGAGTAAGACCTGAGCACCACTGGGTGCACTCTTCCCCCTCCCCCTCCCCCACTGCCCAAATTTTTTAAGTATCATATGCATCTGGAATTCTCAATGGAATTCTCAAGTATTCTCAAGAAAACCTGAGACCATTTATCCTAAAGACACAAAGGCAGAAAGCAGTCATAGAAATGTATCAAAGGCTGTAGATGTAAAATGAATGTTCCTACATCCTCTGATACTCAACAGAAGAGAATGACCACCACTAAACTGTTCTTACCTCCCCAATGACAATCTCTTGTTTGTAGTTGCCCATGAACAAACTCAATTGATGTTAAAAGACTAAGGATCTTGGTTCATACTGTCCCTTCATGCCAGACTGGTGGGGCACAGTATAAAGACGTGGGTTTGAAAAGGCAAAAAGAGATTACCCAGTCCCAATGCCAATTATTTTATACACAAAAACTCACCAGTGTTGGAAAGAAATGTATGCTCTTAAATGATAGAATTGAAAGCTAACTTTACAATGTAATTTAAAATGAAATTAAGTCAGGAATAAGCCATTTGCTATGAAAAAGTTTTTCACATAATAATGAGAGACACAGCTTGGTATGAAAAGAAAGGATTTTTATATGTGAGCAGGAATATCAATCCAATCAGATTGGGGGCAAAAAAAGTAAAAAACTGGTGGCATGAGAAACAGACCCTCCGTTCCTAAAGACTGTGATCCTGAGGTCTCCTAACCCATTTTGGCAACAGAGCGGCTTCTTGCAGCCATGCATTTTGACTGTGAACTGAGCTACAACCTCGTGCAGCCCGGGGAGGGACTTTCCCTCTCTGCCCCGTTTTTCTGAGCAAAAATGGTGGCAGCGGCATCATCCACATGGTGAGAGCCACCCTCTAAGACCCCTCAACCTGGAGGTAGGACTTTCTTTAGTGACATAGCCTGTAGGTGGTCCTGGGAGGGGGGGCGTTACCGGCACACCTTCCGCCCAGATATGATCCAGAGCTGCGGCACGAGAAACAGACCCTCTGCTCCTAAAGACTGTGATCCTGAGGTCTCCTAACCCATTTTGGCACCAGAGCGGCTTCTTGCAGCCATGCATTTTGACTGTGAACTGAGCTAAAATATTAGAAACCCAAAACCGCGCAGCTGCAATAGCCGCACGATAGACTCTGAAGACTCAGAGTCTTCACTCTCAGCAATGAAGAGAAATGATTAGATGATGCCTATTCAGCAGGCCTGATTGTTGGGGAAAATTTCCAAATAATAATAGTGAGTTCTGTATGGAAATATGGAATGTACTCAAAGTATATAGAGAATAAAGGGATTATCATTAGCTACTTAGGTGGGGGGTGGGGCGGGAGGGAGGTGTATTGGGGTTCTTTTTTTTGGTTTTTTTGCTTTTTGGGTCACACCCGACAATGCACAGGGGTCACTCCTGGCTCTGCACTCAGAAATTACTCCTGGCGGTGTCGGGGGACCATATGGGATGCTGGGAATCGAACCCGGGTCTCCTGCGTACAAGGCAAACGCCCTACCCACTGTGCTATTACTCCAGCCCCCTGTATTGGGGTTCTTGGTGGTGGAACATGTGCACTGGTGAAGGGATGGGGGTTTAATCAGTATATGACTGTGACTTAAACCTGAAAGCTTTGTAATTTTTTTTTCACGGTGATTCAATAAAATTTTTTATAAAAAAAAAACAACTAAAAGACTTTTAAAATAATACTGATGGCAGGGAACTAAGGCAAATTATTTTCATGACATGGAAAAGACAAGCAGACGGTTGCCACAATTACTGTGCAATGGCAACTGGAGAAATGACTTATTTCAATATAATTTAAATATAAATTTAGATATTTTTAAATTACTAACCAATTTTTTTAGACATAATGTAAATAGAAAAATAGATCTGATATAAATCATAATGGGGACACTGCTTTTAAAAATAACAATACATGCCGAGTTAAGATAAAAATGGGCACATTTCTTGATTACACTTTGTTTGCGCAATCTTTTTTTCTATTGCTCTTTAATAAGGACCATTTTAATTTACATAGGAATATACAAGGAGAGACAGATATCTTAGCAAGAATGTAGGGAATATAGAATTGGTGACTTGTGTTTTTACAAGTTGACATCAGTTAGTTGATCAATAGCATAACCATCTTCAGAATATTTGCTCATTTTTACGAACAAATTTTAAAAGATTAGGCCTAGTTCTGGGTTTGCCTTTACCTTTGAAAATGTTTCAGTGGGGAATGGTAGTACAGCGGGTAGGGCGTTTGCCTTGCATGGGGCCTACCTGAGTTTGTGTTCAATTTCAGCATCCCATATTGTCCCCCCAAGCACCGCCAAGAGTAATTCCTTTTTTTTTTTTTTTTTTTTTTGGCTTTTTGGGTCACACCTGGCGATGCGCAGGGGTTACTCCTGGCTCTGCACTCAGGAATTACCCCTGGCTGTGCTCAGGGGACCATATGGGATGCTGGGATTTGAACCCGGGTCGGCCGCGTGCAAGGCAAACGCCCTACCCACTGTGCTATCTCTCCAGCCCCAAGAGTAATTCCTAAGTGCAGAGCCAGGAGTAACCCCTGAGCATCACTGGGTGTGACTCAAAAAAAAAAAAAAAAAAGGTTATCAGTGGCTTCTGGGAAGACAGCATTGGCTCTGTCGTCTGTGGTGCATGGAGCCCTAACACCACTGGGATGGTTTGGGTGGTCCCTTGTATTGCAGGACCACAGCACCACAGCATTCTCAGGCTCTCTCACATTCTACCCGCCACCCTGGAATGTTCAGAGATCCATTCTTCTCAGTCTCTCTCACATTCAACCCACCATCATTGGTCCCAGGAGCATTGCCATTGCTTAAAAGACACTTAAAAATATATTAAGGATTTTACTAATCAATTTGAGTTAACTTAAAGCATCACTTTTTTTTCTGTCCATATCAAATTTAACTGCCCTAAGTTGCAACTATATTCCCAAAATTCTCCCAGTTAACTAACATGTCATACTGTCTCACAAACACTAAGTATTCTCCCAGTTAATGATCCTGTGGCTTTTCCCCTTCTCTCCATTTTCCTTCCCTTCTCACTCGTTGCTGTCTTCTTGTTGCAAATAAATATTTGTTATTTACTTATTGAATGAAAGTGAAACTCCCCACAAGGCACAATTTTTAAGTATTTCACCCAAATTCTTTCTCCTTATATAAGTGTTTTCAGTCACTGTAAGAGTTAGGAAGTATAGTTCTAATTCATGTTGCAGTCACTTGAGCTGTGTATTGAAGAGAGGGGAAAGGACTTCTGAAAACAAATTCTATTTCCTGAGTTGGTTGATGGTTTGTCACATGATCTAGCAGACTCTAGAAAACTGGGTTATGAATGAGGAGCAGAGTTCAATCTTCAAATGATTTATTTAACTCAGAGTGTTTTAAAAGAACTGCCAACTTAGACAGCTACTGTGAACACGAAGTGCCTTCCTGCCAAACCTTCATTTCCAGCTTTGCTTGATAGCTTCGAAGACTTGGCAACAGTGGACTAGTTATTCCTGATATAAAAACCCCAGAAAGGATTTAGGTAATGTTGTATTTTTCAAAGGAGGTGCTCACACTCTTCATTTATGTAATCCTACTTCTAGTACAGAAAAAATTTGAAACAGGGTCACAATATTTTCTAGTTCTCCACAACATTCATCATGGTTGGCTAATGCTTGAAGTTTTCTATAAATGCTTGAGATGATTACATTTGACAAACAGGTCGGTTGATGGTCTAAGAGAGAGCAGTTTGGTCACTGGCATTATTTAGGGTAAGTCAACAGTTTCTGTTATAGCTACAAAGCTTGGTTGCTTCAACCAAGAGTGGGGGGCAAATGGAAATCTTTCAACTGTCTCCTCTACCTTCACAGGTCAGGAAAGCTGATGAAGACTTTCCAAATTCTGACTCTTTTAGTTCTGAAATTTCAAATTCTGAAATTTCTGCTGGATCATATCTTATAAGGACAAGTAGCCAAAGTGAGACCCATCCAGTCAACCAGACCTGGAACCAAAAGCAGTACAAGTTTTCTGCAAGTGTTCTATCTTGGGAATCCACTGTTTATTGGTGTCCAGTATTTAAATATCCCTTCTTGGGGAACTAAATGTGCTCTCACATTTTGCATTCCTGCTTGTTGCTTTCTTCGCCTTCCAGTTGTAGAGATGTCTTGCTGACAGTTCCATATTATTGTTTTTACTCTGCCTGGATTTAATATTATTTTCTACTTGATATCTGATGATATTCAGTTTTTTTAAAACAGTTATTCAGCTTATTATAATGTGTGATGTACCATAATTACACGTGTATGTTATAGATCCACTGATACTTGAGGGGATTCCACAAAGGGTTTTGTGTAAGAATCTACACAAACCTCTTAAAGGCTCTGTCAAAACCCAAGTAAACAAATTGCAGTATTGCTCAACAATTTAAATGGTGCCCTTACAAAAAGGCTGACATAGTGTCCTAAGTTACTGTTGTTATTTTCAGTTTTTATTTTTTGCTAATGCCTCTGTTTAGTTCAATACATCACTGAAGTCATGTGAGCCTGAAGTGCCCTTTGAAATCAATGGATGATCCACAGACTAGTGAATTTAAGTGAGAAATGGGACAGTTTTTCAAGTATTTAAGCCACATTACCAAATTTTGTTTTGTGTTCACAAATAATTCCTATCCAATTAAACATCAAACTGACAATTACCATTTGGCTGTCATTTGCTTTCCGGAATCATCCAGTTCTGTCCTTGTTCATTGTGTCCGGGTGTTCCTGCACACTGAACTTCTAGGTCAGTTCTAAGTTGCACAATGCAAGTAGAGGAAGCAAAAAAAGCCACTACTTAAATTGATTCATTGAGATTTTCCATGGCCTGGAATCTTTTTATTTTGGCTTTATCATGGATCAGGGTTGTATAGCTGCCCTAAGAAACAAATTTAGCTTCTCAGTTGTAATATGTAATCAAGAAATATTAATGATTTTTAGTGATAAGGGCCCCTACATTGGGTAAAGTCTGAATCAATTTCAAAATAATGTTTTTAAATGTACAAAATAAAGTTCTTGGAATTTTGGGCAATCAACTATACTAAAATATAGTGACCCAGATATTAAATGCTATAATAAATATTAAAATATTTGTCTATTTGTAAATACGTTAAACATTCAAAATATATTAGAGCAATTCTCTAAGTTTAGATGTGCTGAAACAGTATAAGGAGACATCTTTGGTATGACATAATAAGGAGACTTTTAATATAAATATTGTAGCTTATATTAGGAATTTAAGAAAACAATAAATTTGGACCAGATGTACTAAAATTAAGATCTTTATGCTTTTCTATTCAGATTTATAAAACCCTTATATTACTTTCATAGCTTCTATATGGGTTCATGGACTTCAAGTGAATAATAATTTGGTCTAGTCTAATGCTGTAAAACATGAACATCTCTGCTAGACTAGTTCACTTTAGTACAAAGAGAAAGCTAGTATAAAAGCATACTAAAATTCTAAATTTAAAAAGTTTAGCATTCTATTATCTATTTAGGCGATGACAAAGTGCTACTCATGGTCTGAGAGAACATAAGGGTTAAGGTGCTAGTGCTTCTTGTGGTGGGCACTGGTTTGATTTCAGGTCCTGCATAAGACCCATAAAGCACGAGTGCCAAGAGTGATCCCTGAACACAAACCTGGGAGTAAGCTGTGAGCACTGCAGACAGTTGTCCCCAAACAACAGCAACACCAACCAAGAATGACCTGAACTGAATTGGACTCAAGAAAATTCTTTGAGTTGTGGGGTGATAGTACAGCAGGTAAGGCGTTTGCTTTGCAGAAGGCCAAGCTGGGTTCGTTCTCCGGCATCCAATATGGTCCCCCGAGCACTTCCAGGAGTGATTCCTGAGTGCAAAGCCAGGAGTAACCCCTGTGCATTGCCGGTGTGACCCAAAAAGCAAATAATAATAATAATAATAATAATAATTATTATTATTATTATTATTATTATTTGAGTTCCTTACAGGGTAGCCCAAAAGTTTCAAATAAATATCAAATTGATTGTTAGGATTAAAGTATTCACTTATCATTTCAAAATTTGTTGTTAATTTTTACGATCGTATGTTTTTCCTTTCGAACAGTTTCCCCCAACATGCCCAGACACGTTGAGCACCGGGATGGGGCAGATTCGGGGCGAAGGATGACGGGTGTGCAGAGAAACCACTCTGGGACTCAGCTGATGGCCTCTCACTTTATTGCCTACTACGCACATATTTTATAGAGGCTCTCAGCTTAAGAGGATGGTCCAATCACATAAGGTGACAACTCTTGGGGGATGAGACTCAATACTGGATTTCTGGTGCTTGTAAAATGCGCCCAGACACTTCCCACTGGGTCACTATGCAGGGACAGATCTCATCAGCTCCAGTGCCTGTTGCCATGCTCCACAGTTGGGGGCAGGGTTGAGGCCACAGTGAGCATGTTCTGGACTTACTCCTGTTTCTGTGCTCAGGGTCATCCGAGGGGTACTTATTGAACCATATGCCAGTGATCAGACTGGAGTTGCTGGAGAAGACAAAAGTCTTATCCCCTGCACTATCTCTTTGGGCCAGTATTATTGTTTTATACTTTCAGTGCTGCTTTACCATATTCACCAGGAAAATGTGACAATCCTACCATCATCACCAAGTTTCTCCAACTCAAACTCCCCTACTACCTCCCCCCGCCCCGCCTCCTGCGCCCCCCCCCCCCACACACATACACTTTACATTCCCAGATCACAGTTCTATTTACTTTATCTGGATTCATTTCCATTGGGGATTATCTTATCTCTTGGTTTGTTTCTTCATGCTCCAGAATGAGCTGAGTGAAATCATCTGGTGTTTGTTTTTTTTTTCTTTTCAACTTGTTCCTCTTATGCCTTCCAATTCTATTCACTTTGCAACCAACTGCAAGATTTAGTTGTTTCTTATAGCTTAGTAGTATTCCATTGTGTATATACACCACAACAGGATTTAAAAGCTTAAAAACTTCTTGATAACACATTGTCTTTTCTGTACACATAGGGAAAGACTAAGCAGATCCTGGTAACTTATACTTACAGTTCCAGCAACTATCTTTAAAACAAAAGGTCAAAACAGAGAATATTGGAAAGAAGGTTACTTAGGGAGATTTTCATGAAGGCATGGTAAATCAAGGAACACCTTCCCTTACACATGGAAAATGTGCATTGGTGGAGGGATGGGTATTCAATCATTGTATCACCAAAACTCAAACATGTAAGCTTTGTAACTATATTTCATGGTGATTCAATTTAAAAAAGGGAAAAGAAAAGGTCAGATTAAATATTTCCCAGAACAATGAGTGAGATACCTGTTGCCAGACTGATGGAGGACTCCAGAGTAGAGAGCTAGTCACAATAGAATATGTTACTGCGTTAACTGTGTTAATAATAGACTTCATTCCCCTAACCCTGAACACGACAGGGACAAATGGAGATGCTACTGGCACCTGCTTGAGCAAATTGATGAGCAAGTGGATACAGTGATACTGTGTTAACACTGTCCTGCTGGGCTTGACTAGACTTAATAAGCAGGACTGATAAAACCTACTGGAGCTCTTGCACAGTGTGGATGTTAAATTACACCCAGACAGGCATTCTGGTGAGCAACGCGGCCCGGACAATGCTCTGGACCCGAATCGGGGCCAGCAACACCGGGGGGCCGGAAGGAGGAGGTGCCGCCAGCACACCTTCTCCAGATGGAACCCTGGCAACACTGAGCAGCAACTAACACTGCTCCAGGATTCGGGACTGGGACACATCCGAGCCGCGCAGCCACTAACGCAGCTGCGCGACCTTTTCTAAAACCTGAAAACATACAATCTTTTAACGGAAAACTAATTATCAAATGCCTCCTTATTAGGGTTATCTTGTTTGGGGATATAACTCCCACAACAATAGTGAGTTTTGTGTTGAAATATGGAACGTAATCAAGGTGAAGAGAAAATAAAGTGAAATTCATCAGTTATACAGTTGGGGTGGGGGGCTGGGGATTTTGGTGGTGGAATATGGGCACTGGTGAAGGGATGGTGTTTGAATACGGTATAACTGAGACATAAACCTGAGAACTCTGTAACTTTCCACATGGTGATAACATTTTTAAAAAAATAAAAATTAAAAAAAATAAATAAATTACACCCAGATTTCCCAAGTTAGCTATCTATTCTCATCTTAAAAACTTCCAGGAAAGGCAAGGTGCTTGCCTTGCACAAGACCAGCCCTGGTTTGATCCCCAGGCACTGTATATGGTCCCAAAAGTTTCTCCAGGAATTGAGCACAAGTCACAACTAAGCCCTGGCACGTTACCGGATATAGCCCCTAAACCAAAGGGGTGGGTGTAGGGGGGGAAATCAGGATAAGATAATGGAACAAAATACTTTTACTTAGGAACGATGACATATGAGAAAGAGAGAGAAATAGAGAGAGAAAGAGAGGGCGGGGAGAGAGAGGGAGAGGAAGAGAGAGAGACACAGAGAGAGCGAGCGAGAGAGAGAGAGAGAGAGAGAGAGAGAGAGAGAGAGAGAGAGAGAGAGAGAGAGAGAGAGAGAGAAGAGGGAACCACAAGAAGAGAACGGAGGATGATATAGCCCAAATTTGCATGTGGGTAATCCCCAAAGGAAGTAAACCTTAAACAGAAGTTTCACATCCAGAGTAGAGGAGTATGAGTGATTCCAAAGTGGAGTGCTCCTGAAGTAGCTCAACAACTACTCCTCATGGTGCTCAAGGGGCCATATAAAGGACCAAGGGTTGAACCAGTGTTTTATTCAAGGAAGGCTCCTTATCCTCTATACTTACTTTCCATCCTGCAGGCTTTACAGACCTTGTTCAAGTCTATCCCCTCTCCCAAAACTTGGCCTTTTTCTATGTTGATAATAGTTCTTTATTAGGATTTCATCAGAGGCAAAATATTGGTGATCTCTATTTTATCAATCTAATAATAGAATATGGTCTTTCTTCCCCTGAATCATCTTTTACTGTACATTCATTAAAGTTCTGAGCTGATGCCTTTAATTTGGAAGTGGGAGATGGTGAGACATATTCCTTTTCAGATTTTATATAGGTTTTATGACTACTTTTGAATGCATTGCCAAGAACCCTCCTACCTGCTGGCAACTTCACAGCCTCATTGAGAGTGTACATGTAAATAACTTTCAAAAATCACCTCCATCCTGCTTTTGGGCCTCACCCATGAATTTAGCTTTTGCCAAAGATACATTTTGAGGTGGCAGAGTTTGACTCCCCTACAGAAATTTCCCAATTTGTTAATTGATTTTCCCCCTACTGAACTAGTCAGTGTCTTTTTTCTCAAGGAAATGGTCAGAGACCTGCCTTTTTAAATAGCTCTCATTGATAACTTGAAGAGTAAGTGTGGTCCTACTTTTCAAGCCAGGTAGTCTATCCGAGTCTACCACTCTTCAGAAATCTGCAAGAGACTAACACTATTTGAAAAGCACTTTTATTGGGAAGACCATCTAGCAGATGGACGGGGATGGAGACTTAAAGCAATACAGCAGAGTAACACAAGACAGAATGTTGGTTCCCAAAAGTTGAACGGGGATTTTAAGCACCATAGCACAGCAGGTTGGGCATTTGCCTTGCACGTGGCCCACCCGGGTTCGATTCCTCCATCCCTCTTGGAGAGCCCGATGAGCTATCGAGAGTATCTCACCTGCATGGCAAAGCCTGGCAAGGTACCCGTGGCATATATGATATGCCAAAAACAGTAACAGCAAGTCTCACAATGGAGACATTACTGGTGCCCACTTGAGCAAATTGATGAACAACGGGATGACAGTGCTACAGTGCTATCATTCTTCTAATCTAACTCCTTCATTCACTGCTTAAAAACTTTGCCCTGGGCTCCAGGAACTGCGTATGACTCACTGATGTACATGTACTTCATTAAATTTTACTGTGGCACATGGCACTATCAGTGGCTAACGTCACCAAGATCAGTAGCACCTGGTCTAACATGACTCAGTTGCCCTTAATGTCAGGTAAGTCATATAATGGATGGCATTGGGGGCCAGGGCATGGGGGAGGAAGATGTTGTGCTGAGATGAGGGTGGGGGTAAGAGGTAGGAGAATGGAGTGAAGGGAGGAATGCTTTTGTAATCAATAGTACAGTGGTTGTAATGTTTGCCTTGACTGCAGCTGGTTCTAGGTTCAATTCCTGATACCTCCTATGGTCACCGGAGTGAGAAAGTGAAGGAAGGGTGGAGCACCAGGTGAATTTGGCTGGTCAGTTTAAATCTTGCCTATAAAGATTTAACCAAAATAACCAAAATAATGGAGTTGTTGGGGATAGGAGATAATAGCTGATAAAAGGAAGCCTCCAGCCAGATTCTCCCTCTCTCCACATATACACAGGGGTACTGCAGGATCAGGTAGGGCTTATGTACTCAGATAAATAACAGATACAGTCAGGGCTTGTAGACCTGGGGAGGCATCAGATTCAGGCAGGGCTAGGACACCCAAGCCAGTGACAAGATGCTGAGCATTGAAGTCTCATGGCAGTGGCTAGACACAAGGAAAGCCAGGACCAGATGACACCGTTGGGTACAGTCAAGAGAGACCCAGTGACAGGAATAGGGCACAGGGTTCTTGCCCACATCATGGGGCCATAGCTAGAAACTAAGGGGATCTGAGATGTCAGGGGTAGAGTCTAAGAGACACAGACAAGATTTCAGACTAAGAAGGCATACACTGGATAGAAAATGGCTGAAAGAGAAGAACAGGTCATCTATTGGAGGTGAGTAGATATCAAGGGATAGGATTTAGGAAGACACGCATTGGACAGGACATTGTGAGACAAAGTGAGTGATGCTGTACACAAGTAAAAGGAGAGGCTTACACATTGAGCAGGAACCCAGGCTCACTTGCTTAAAACTGTGCTTTCATTCTAACTTCTTAACCTTCCAAGTTTTGTGTTTAAATATCATACACAATTCTCAAGAACCCACCCACACAGAGAAAAACTCACCTTCACCCTTACACAGCTAATCAGGAGTGATTCCTGAGCACAGAGCTAGGAGTAAACCAGGAGCACAACCAAGTGTGGTCCAAAAAACAAACTAAAAGAACTTGAGTAACTTGTCCTAAAAAAAAAAAAATGTGTGGACTACATAGTGTTTTGCCTTGAGACAAATTCTCTGAGGCATGTACATGTACAGGTGCTTCTTCATGGGGTGACATGTCAAGCCCAATCCTCATTTTACCTCATGGAGCATGTGCCAGTGAGCTGTCTGTTTTTGGTCTGTTCTTCTGTCCATACTTTCCTGCTCTGAGGCAGCCATGAGCTTATATTTTTTATTTCCAAATGTCATTAAGTCATTAAGGACAGGGACGGGGCCATAGTCTGGTAAAGAAGCAAGTGGAATCCTGATTAAGGAGCATTTTTATTATTTTGTCTAGGCCTTCATAGAAATAAATTGTATATTAAGAGTTCTATGAATAAGTTAAAAGTGACCTTCTACTGGGGGGAAAAAGCCCTAAATAGATGCTTTTTGAAAAAGATCCTCCTAGACAAAATATTTTTAACACAATTACTCACCATATCACAGCATTCAATAAATGTTTATTATTTTTTTCTCAATAATAACAACAACTTGCTAAAATGCTGTCCAACCAATCTGAAAGCTAAGCCGAGGAGGAAGGGGATGCTTGTCATTGCCTCCTCTCTTTCAAGCCACCACAAATATTATGCTCTTGCTGTTTTGTTTAACTTGGGCGGAATTCACTTCATAGAGTAACAGGGAAGGAGAGTTGGGTCCATTAAGAATAAACTTCAAAAACCCTCTGGCTTTGGGGCTTTCTCATGTTATTCCACCTCAAACCCAGAGGATATGAAAGATGGGAAGATTAGCTAGGGTTTTGCTCTGGCTGTTCTTTTACTGAATGGCTTCATAAATGCCAATTGAAATAATTATCAAGCCATTATGATGATTTGCATTAAAAATGGTAACTTAAGCAAGCAGTCACTGTGTTTGGAGGAGGGCAGTTGGGGGGTAGCATTTAATAGTATAAAAGGCCCATTGAAGCCATACTGGCTTTCTGGCTTTCTGAGGATTACCGCACAGTAGTTCACAAAAAGGTTATTCTTCCAACTTTATTTTTACTCTCAGTACGTACAGTGCATGCTCACAGCGCACCCATTCCTGGTATTGATTTTTGCCTCTGCCCAAATTATCTGGCACAGACAGTGGCTTCTGAACCGGTGATGCAATGCTTGGAAATAGTAGAACAAAGAAGGGGCCTTTTCTTATCAAGACTGTTCCTTTGCTGGCAAGTGTAAATACCAGAAGGTACCAGGTACCCTTCCTACTCCACCCCAGCCCCCAACTGCCTCAGGAAAGCCTGCCACTTATTTTGGATCTCCTTGAGAATCTACTTAAAAAAAAGAGGCAGGATATTGTAGAGATCAAATTGTCATTTAATCCACTTTGCTTGAGGAGGGAGGCAGTAACTGTACCATCTTTGTTTTGTAAACATCATAGAGGAGAGTGGTGGAGAAAGAGAGGGGTTTTTTTTGAAACTCATTCTAGGTGCCAGTTATGAAAGTTATCAGGAAAGATGCACATTTCAGATCCAGGACTTTGTAGCTCTGGTAACTGCTGTTATAGTAGGTGCAAGCACCCAAGTTCTTATTCTCAAGCAGTGAAAAAATGAAAGGAGCGAGTTATTTAGTTGCTGAATTCAGAAAAGACTTTAAGAGAAGGGAAAGAAATAGAAAAGAAAGCAGGGAAGCTCCATTATTATGGAGGTCTGGGTTTCCTTATGCAGGATTCCAAAGAAAGATAGAACTGTCCTCTAGTATATATAGCTTTGTAACAAAGGGGTGGGGGCATGTGAACATTTTCACTGAATTTAAAGAAAATGAGCCTGTGAAAAGGGGACTTGCCTTGAGATGATTATCTTCTGGTGTCCAGACCTAAGTAAATGGGCAGAATCTAGATCACGCAGGTTATTTGGCACTACCAATGCCCACCATTGTGACTGTTAGGGCACGGTTCTGGATCTCTGACTGTAGACAAGGACCACACAGAAATGCAATTAGCAAGCGGGTAGTTTATTAAGCAGGCTAGCCAGGGTCGTGCATATGCACACAGCGACATGCAGATCCTGTGTGCAAAACAAGGCCCCGAGCTTCTTCAAAGGAGATCTTATATAGGCCTTCACCAGCCGTTACAGCAGAGCCCACGCATTTCACAGCCAATAGATTTGTAATGATACACATTTTCCTAACCAATCAATTTAGAAGGACATCATTCCTTAGCCTATAGTTTTAGAGATCAGCATTTATGTCAATATTCAGGAATGTCCTGAGTTTTAGGGCAGTAATGGGTCTAGTGGCATGGGTTTTGTAGGAGGCATCTAAGAGGCATCTGGTTATCTGGTTTGACTTGCAACCTGGGCCCTGTATCCGAGTTCCTTGCTCAGGGGCATAAAAACAAGTTATTCTGCAATGCAGGCTCCTGTAAAAAGAATCTTGAGAAAGCTAAACTAATTCGTTAGGTCTGCTCTGGGCCAGTTCCTCACAGTGATATCCCATCATCAATAATTCCTTTTCTTAGGGTCAGATTCTTAATCCCATCCTGCCTACAGTCCTTTGGTTCCTATTACCATTTCAAAGTTAAATGTCTAGAATATACTCCTCCAAATTAGGATCATCATCATCATCATCATCATCATCATCATCATCATCATCATCATCATTCTGTTGATTTTCAAATTTCTGAGTGGTCTCAGTAACATCTCCATTCGTCCTAGCCCTGAGATTTTAGGAGACTCTTTTTACTCATCCTTCCCAAGATACCGCATTGGAGGCTCTTTCAGGGTCAGGGGAATGTGACCCAGCATTGTTACTGGTTTTGGCATATGAATACACCCTGGGGAGTTTGCAAGGCTCTCCCATTTGGGCAGGAAACTCTCGGTAGCTTGCCAGATTCTCCCGGAGGGAGAAGTAGCAGCTGTGTGCTTCCGGGAGCTTGGTTTTAAGTCTCTTGGTTTTAAGTCTCTTGGTGGGATTACACGAAGCTGGGGGGCAGTCCCTGGGTGTGACTGCCTAGTTAGTGGAAAGTAGGAAATGTGGATGGAAGAGGCTCAGTCCCTATCCGAGCAGGCTTGGAGGTCTCAGCCCCAGGTCCCATACACCTGGGTTTCTCTGCCAGTACCTTCATGCGTGAGGCTCGTCTGAACATGTGGAGAGGGGCCTTGAGCATGGCTGTGGCTAGGCTTTAGAGGTCTTTGGCTGTGGGAGCTCTGCTTGGGGCAGGGAAGGAAACTGTAGCCCACACCCTCCAAGGGGCCCCTAGGGAAGACAGCCAGGTGCATGGGCAAGAGACTCTCTGCAAAATTAGGATACGTTGGAATATTGACTATTTCAAGTTGTTAGAACCCACTTAGCCAGAGAATTGCCATGACTGGCTCTGAGTGACTTAGGTCTCTTCCAGGAACAAGAAAGGCAAAAGAACCAGATGATTTTGTCAAAAATTACATCCTTGGAATAAGATTAGGTCTCAGGCATGTAACTGTCAGGGAGTGGGCTGGAAATATTTATAGGTAATAGAAATTTGCTGAATAATGCTTCCTTGCCAAAATGAAAGTATAAGAATTTCTGAACCTAGTGCTTGGGGTCCTTGTTGAAACCCACTGCACTGGGTGCTGGAAAAATAAACCTTGCTTATGTGATTTGCATTGTCAGCTCTGCTCTCTGTCTTTGAGGGATGGTTGAGTCCAGACTCTAACTAAGTTGAAGGAATTTGAGAAATGACATGTCTACGCTCTCTCACCCTCCTCTGAAGCAGTCATGAATCCTCTGAGAAAGATGGTCTCCCTCCATCCCATCATCTAAAGCATGTGGAACATTCTTTTCTTTTTTAAAATTTATTAAATTACCGTGAGATAGCTACAAGCTTTCATGTTTGGGTAACAATCACATAATGATCAAACACCCATCCCTCCACCAGTGCACATTCCCCACCACCAATATCCCCTTTCACACAACTCCCCCTTCCTCCATGGCAGACAATATTCCCCATACTCTCTCTGTACTTTGGGGCATTATGGCTTGCCACACAAACACTGAGAGGTCATCATGTTTGGTCCATTACCTACTTGCAGCACACCAGCCTTTCTGGAAAACAATATGGACAGTCCTTCAAAAACTAGAAATTGAGGTTCTATCTGACCCCACAATACCACTTCTGGGGATATATTCCGAGTATGCAAAAAAGCACAAAGAAATAACATCTGTACTATATGTTCATTGCAGCACTGTTCATAATAGCCAAAAATCTGGAAACAACCCAAGTGCCCTAGAACAGATGACTGGTTAAAGAAACTTTGGTACATCTATACAATGGAATACTATGCAACTGTTAGGAGAGATGAAATCATGAAATTTGCTTATAAATGAATAAATGGAGAGTATCATGCTAAATGAAATGAGTCAGAAAGAGAGGGATAGACATAGAAGGACTGCACTCACTTGTGGAGTATAGAATAATATAACATGAGGCATGTGGAACATTCTTATCTCAGAAGAGGAAAGATGCAGAATAATCTGAAAGAACATGTCATTCTAGCATTCCCCTAATTTACCATAAATAATTCATGCTTTGTTCTATCATAGCTTTTCATGAGTCTTCAAAATAACTCCAAACTACTACTAACAAAATGAAACAAACCAAAACAAACAAACAACAACAACAAAAACAAAAACAAAACAAAAACAAAATTCAAATCCGATGATGTTGTTTCATTGGAGTCTTCCATTCCTCTGACCGTTTGCTTGCTTGCTTGCTTGCTTTTCTGCTTTCTTGCTTGTTTTTCTTGCTTTTCTTCCTTTTTGCTTCTGGGCCACATCTAGCTGTACTCAAAACTTTCTTCTTAGCTCAGGGATCACTCCTGGTAGGCTATATAGGGCACCAGGGATTGAACCCAGGTCTTACATGTGCAAGGCAAGGTTGCTGACCTTGCTGGCCCCTAAGGGTCCTCATTTAATGGAGAATTTCATGCCACATGAAATATAGTAGATAATTTGACATCTCTTTAAAAATCTGTCTTTGTCAGTTTTGATATGGTTTCAGCTTAAGTTGGTTTAAGCAGAAACAAACAACTTTCTCCAGTACACAGATCATGTTTTAAACATTTGTTGAAGTTAATCCAAGACATTTTGCAGAGAAGGTGAATGAATTAACACCACTGAGTTCTCAGCCTTTAGTGTTCAAAATTAAATAAGGTTATGGTTAATGCTGTTGGGGGCTATTTAGGGAAATAAACACTGGTAAATATCTGTATGAGCTCCTGCATAGTATAGACAGTTGGATCTCACCAACCTCACAAGGGCAACTGCAGGCTGTACCTGCAGCCCACTTGATATGCAACTGCATAGGAACTGGCCCCATCACTCGAACTTCAGTGAAGCTATGGTTCTCAATCTCAAGCAAGATTAGACTGTTCCCAGTATTACTAAGAAACCGGTTCTGACCTGAGAAGTCCTGGAATTTTGTTTGTAAAACTCGCATACAGAACTCCCAATGTTTCTAAAGTTTCTTTTTCAGCACTTTACATAGAAAATTCTATGTCTTCCTCTGGTGTCTAAGCTGCTCTCTTTCACTTGTACATGATAGCATTTGTGATAACCCCAAGCTAACCTTTCCAGAGTCTGATGTCACAGTCCCACACTATTCTGATAGGCCCCCAGTCCTGACCTATTTTTTTCTGACCCAATTTTTCCCTGGGGAATCTGAGATCTGCTCCTTAAGGACTATATCCCTACTGTTCTTCGTTCTTTTGGTTTGCTTCATCCTCAGACTTCCTGGGCTGGGAGCTGCTGTTTTGCCTTTAGCCCAGGCACAGGTGAGAAGTGAAAGAGTTTTCTTCATTACACCTTCTGTAGAGAAGGGGACTTCACTACAGAGATAGGGCTCCCTCTGACTCTAATTACCTACCTAACTAGTTCTCATGTTGGCAAAATTTATAATGACCAATTGTCTTAACTAGAATACATGTCATCCCATTCTCCTCTCTTATAACACCAAGAAAAGAGAAGTAAGTCCAAATTTCTACCTATGTTTAGGTTCTTGTCTTTTGTTGTTGAAAAAAATATATGTATGTATATGTGCATATATACATATCCATATTTTATGAAAAATTATCCGAAAAGACAAAGTGAAGCAAAATAGTTTTATTGAGGAAGCATACTAAGTTTAATGTGATTGTGAGATTCTCCAAAGAAAGCAAAAGAGAAAGTAATAAGATAATAGCAAATGAAATGTACATTAAAAAGCTGTGATTGGAGAGATAGTGTAGTGGCTAAGGTACTATCTTGAACTTGTTAGACAGAGTAGATCCACAGTACTGGTATTGGTCCCCCAAACCCATGAAAAATGATCCCTGAGCACACAATCAAGAGCATTTCTGGGTGTGGTCCCAAAACAAAGCCAAAAAAAGACATGGGCAATCCCAGGGTCTATTGCTGCAAAAAAAAAAAAAAAAAGATTAAGTTCACAAAGTTGGGCTGCAGATGACCTCAGTGTAGGGAGCATTATAAGTAAGGAGAATAGTTACATACTCAGAATATTGAGTGTGGGCAAATCACGAGATAAAGTAGAAAATAAAAAGTTATGCAACTTGAGTTGTGGTGTAGGAAACTCCAGGATACCAACCTCAGAATTGGCATAAAGGCTGGTTCTAAGGCTTCAAGCTGCCTTAGGCTGGGGCATATTGTGCAGAGAATAGTCCATTAATAGGTTTATCAAGAAATACAGGAACAATGGAGCCCCAGCGACACTGAGCAGCTACTAACACGGCTCTGGGATGCAGGACTGGGACATCTCCAAACTGTGGGGTGGCACTGGAGTGGGGCAGCGCCAGCCCAGTCTCCAATTTGCCCCGACCGCCAAAAGTCACATCCTCGACCTGCCCTTGGCACCATCTTGCCGCATTCAACAGAGAAGAACCCCGGCGTTCCAGTAAGCAACGCAGGCCTTTGACTGCTCCGGACCCCAGACCAGGCCAGCAACACCGGGGGTCCAGACTGAGGAGGTACAGCCAAGCACGCCTTCTCCAGATGGAGCCCTGGCGACACCGATTAGCTACTAACACGGCTCCGGGATGCGGGACTGGGACATGACCTTTCCTAAAAAATGAAAACATACAATCTAATTATGCCATCCAACATGTCTGTTGGAGGAAAACCTCCAAATAATGATAGTGAGATTCCTGTTGAAAATTGAATGCAATCAAAGTAAGAAAAGAGTAAAGTGAAAATTGCCACACAGGCAGAGGGGGAGTGGGAGGGGGGTATGTGGGGGGTTTTGGTGGTGAATCAAATATGAAAACTTTGTAACTGTATCTCACAGTGATTCAATAAAAAATAAAAATAAAAAAAAAAGAAATTCAGAAACATTGTAGCACTCATATATCAAGACTTTTGTTTCTGCATTACCTCCCAAGGCAGTCTAGCCTTGCCATTAGGTCTTGGTCTTAAATTTTGCCTGGGTAATTTGTAATTCCCTTCCTCCCTTTCCCTCCCTCCTTCCCTCCCTCCCTTCTTTTCTTCTTCCCTCCCTTCCTTCCTTTTTCCATCTTTCCTTCTTCCTTCTGTGAGGAACTGGCCCAGAACAGACCACAGGAATCAATTTAGCTTTCTCAAGACTCTTTTTACAGGAGCCCGCATGGCAGAATAACTTGATTTTCTGCACCTGAGCAAGGAATTTGAATACAGGCACCCCGGGTCGCAAGAAGGGTGGTGGTCAGACCAGATAACCAGACCCATATCACAAGACCCATATCACAAGACCCAGGACTGCCCCCAGAATCGGACATTCCTGAATATTGGCACGAATACTGAACTCTACAACCATAGGTTAAGGAGTGATTTCTTTTTAAATGGATTGGTTAAGAAAGTTTGTAATATTACAAATCTATTGGCTATGAAATGCGCAGGCTCTGCTGTAACGGCCGGGGAAGGCCTATATAAGACCTCCTTTGGAGAAGCTCGGGGTCTTTTGCCCAACCTGCTGGACCTGTGTGTCCGTGTAGGTGGCTGGACCCTGGCTAGCCAGTCTTAAAATAAACTCTGATTGCTGTTTGCAGTCTCTGGAGTCTCTTTGTCATTATAGGGAGATCTCGATCTGCGCCCTAACAATTTCTCCTTCACTTCCTACCATCCTCCCTCCCTTCCTCTCTTCCTCTCTTCCTCTCTTCCTCTCTTTCTTTCTTTCTTTCTTTCTTTCTTTCTTTCTTTCTTTCTTTCTTTCTTTCTTTCTTTCTTTCTTTCTTTCTTTCTTTCTTTCTTTCTTTCTTTCTTTCTTTCTTTCTTTCTTTCTTTCTTTCTTTCTTTCTTTCTTTCTTTCTTTCTTTCTTTCCAACTTTCTCTAGGGCTACATCTGGCTCCATGCTATACATTGACTTCTGGATGTCCCCAGGGAACCATGTGGTGCCAGAGATTGAACCATGGCCTCCCTCATACAATGCATGTGTTCCAGCACTCCGAGTTTTCTCTCTCCTTGTCTATATCTTCTTTTATGAGGTATTATAATAGTAAAATTTTAAATATGATGTCAGTTTCTTCTTCTCTTTAAAAATATTTTTTCAAAGTTACCTTATGGTAAGTGGATCTTATAGGTAAGAGGAGTTGAAAATGTTTGAAACTAATATTTTAACTTTTATACTATTGTTATCTTTTCTTTCACTAATGAATCAGCTCATTGATCCCAGATGTCAAAGAGAATTTGAGGTATGCTATAATGAATTCTTTAATATTTTCTATGAGACTTTTGCTGAAAGAAACAAAACACATTGGTTCATTAGGATGACTGATGGAGATCAATATTAAGGAAATGTCTCTTTTTTATGTTCACACTTAAGGTTACTATGTGGAAAAACATGTTGTAAAGCAGGGGGTTGAATTGCAGTGACTTCAAATGACAACTCCCAAAAGATAGGACCTATCCATGGATCTCCGAGATTGTTTGCATGCTGCTCCATATGGCCGAAGTTCACCAATTTATTCTCTGAAAATAGATAATCTAGAGTAATTTTCTCTATACATCCCAAGATTACCATTTGGTAAGACAATTTTCTCCACAAAGAAAGCAGCCATTTCTATTAAGCTAGATATATTTGATGACCATGATACATAGGTAGAAGAGGAACTGAAGGAGTACCAGTAAATCCAACTAGTCATTCAAAATCTTGCCTACATTAAATGTAGCCACATGATGTAGATAACTAAAGATGGAGATAGTGCATAAAAGGGGGCATGGACAGGAACTTCTCTTTGTTCCCATACTTGCCCTGAGCAGAAGGAGAAACAACAAATTGCACATTTGCCTGTGTCAAGAGCACAAAGGAAAAGTGAAAAGGGCAAAGAACATTGGACTCCAGCTCTGTGAAACAGTTCCAACAACAAACAGATCAGTGTGTCATCAATCATCATGCAACTGAACTAGTATGAAAATTGTGGAACAGAACCAGCCTAGTACCTAGGAAACAGACGTCTGAGTGAGACCATGTGCATGGAAAAAGACCAGGACTTTCTATGTATAGCATTATCAGACTACAGTCAAGAAGAGAAGTAAATTTACTTAGGCTGCAATAGAAAGAAACTGTAATACCTTGGAGGCTGTGTATTAAAATTTGTATGCAGTTTCCTTCAGGAACCAGTCAGGAAGTAGTCAAAATTGACTCTATTAAGTAGAATAGAATAGAATAGAATAGAATCTGTTCTGAATAATCTTCCAAAGTGCCTAGGTGACTGCTGGCTGTAGCGCATATCTGTGACATACCCTTCCATTGGCTACTTTGGTTCCGGTGATTGTTAGCTTCGTCTTTCCATGTTATTTCTGAAGATGGTGTGAAAGAGGTTTAATTGGTTCTGTGCTTGGGTTTCCTCTTCACTGATCTTGAAAATCTGTTTTTAAACCAAGTCTCCCTTTCCAATAGTTCAAAATTAGTTAATTAGTTTTGGCATTCAAGTCTCACAAGACTGTCACACAAGTTGAAACAAAAAATGGAAAAGAACTCAAGTTTGAAATCATGTTTCCTAGGCAAATTACAGTGATACTATCTTAATCAAGCGGGCCATTTATTACTGTTGTTGTTTATATTTGTGAAATTTCATGATCAGTTAAAAGCACATCATATAAAAAATAGACTGTAAATTACAGAGACATTCTATCCACCAAGTGTCTGGAAAATTATTCATATTAATTCTGAAAATGCACCAAAACATTGAAAAGAACGAGTGGGTAATATGAACACATGGAAAAATGGGGTATCAGTGACAGATTTCCTTGTCAAAATTACTTGACTGTTTTTTTTCAATGGTTTTAGATTTCATCTTGGGGCCAAAGATTTGAGCACTTATGATTTTTTGCTAAGGAGACTTCAGTAAGGAAGTAAAGAGGAGACAAACAAGTCCTCAATTTTTCCAACACAGCAGGTGACCCCAGAGAACTCTGAACAGTAAAGATCACTGTAGGTTACTTCCATTCTTACAGTCACAGTTAGTTGCCCAAGAGCAGTCCCTTAAAATCAAACCACAAAAACTAGATCTGGCCAAAGATCTCTGAGCAGGATACCATGTTAATTGCTGTATATCTAATCATGAATGTTATTTCAATAGCAAAACCAATGCACTGGCATCTCTATAATATTAGGATATTGTTAGGAATGGACTGAGCTACCAGGGCGAGCCCACCTAGACTGTACTACAGACAGGAACATTTTCCCCCTACAAGCTGCCTTCAGAAAATAATTTCAGTATATTGAAAGAAGCAGTTTTTTCTTTTCTCACAAAAGCCTGGCTGGTCTTTGACATGCAGATCTCAGGTGCTAGCCAGGCCTGACCTTTGAGATTGCAAAATGCAGGCTCTGGCCCAGCCTAGTCTTTGGGATGTAGGTTTCAGGTGCTGCCTGGTTTGTAACTGACATGTAGATTTCCTGTGGCAGCCCAGCCTTGTCTTTGGGATGTAAATCCAAGTGCTTTTAGCCCAAGGAAAGTTTTGGTTTTGGTTTTGTATCTTCTTTCCAGAGGCCTAGATTACTGGCCTGCAGATACAAGGAAATAATGTTGCCTCAATGTTCTTCCTGTAACATCTTTTGATGCTTTTGGTGATGTCACCTATTGCGCCCTTTAGCGGTACCATGATCAATGAAAGGAGATCCACGAGGCCCTCTGCCTTTGCCAAGAGCCATAGCGAGCTTTGGTCCTCCATGAGACATATTTCTTCGGCGTTCCTTATCTCAGCGCCTCCGACCGCACGAACGTTCACGCAACAGGATATAATAGATTTAGAATTAAAACAAAATATAAGTGAATCAGTTGTGATGTTAATAAGTAGCCCAGAAATAAAGCTGATGTGACAAGGAATCTGCCATGTCCTGTTGAAATGGAAACCATAGTGCTCTTCAAGTTAAATGATAATAAAAACTTTTTATACCAAAGAAAAGTAACCCTATCAGAATGCCATGAATAACTTCCCTTAGTCCCTTGGTTGTTTCAGAAGTTTGCTATGTGATGCGTATAGGACGTGTATAATTACATTAAAAGTAATAAAGAGGGGCTGGAGTGATAGCACAGTGGGTAGGGCGTTTGCCTTGCACGTGGCCGACCCGGGTTCAATTCCCAGCATCCCATATGGTCCCCTGAGCAATGCCAGGGGTGATTCCTGAGTGCAAAGCCAGGAGTAGCCCCATGCATTGCCGGATGTGACCCAAAAAAGCAAAAAAAAAAAATAAAAATAAAAAAAATAAAAGTAATAAAGAGAGCAAAGTTTTTTCCTATAATAGGTAATTAATAAAGTGCTGAAAAATAAGGGTAAACATAAAGTGAAACCTAAATTTGAAGCTTAAATTTATACTCTCATTCTTGTAGTTACTATTGCAGGTAATAATGCACACCAACACTGAATGATGTTTACCAACCATTTTTATTATGCTTATGGATACAGTATCACCGTATCACTGTATCACTGTCATCACTTATTCATCAATTTGCTCAAGCGGGTGCCAGTAACACCTCCACTTGTCCCTGCCATGTGCTAGTGTAGCCCAATGGCATATTGGGGGCTCTTTCAGGGTCAGGGAAATGAGGACTGTCATTGTTACTGTTTTTGGCATATCAAGTATGCCACAGGTAATGGATACAGTAAGTCAAGAATTTTAACCGTAAGTGATTATCTGCTTCATAATATCAACTAGGAAGATGAGATTTCTGTAGATGACTCAAGAATGAGGCAGAAGAACTTCACTAACCTGTTTGGCAGTAGACACTCCTTGACACATGAGATGTCCATTAAGTCTGTCTGTCAACTGAAACAACAAGTAACTACCCCTTCATGTGGCCTGAGCCATGGTCATGGATCTGGATCACAATCTCCATCCTGGTGTAAATGTTTTCTTGATTCTACTATAGCCTAGTAGTGTTTGGGTTGGCTCTGGTTCTGTGCTCAAGTCCAGGGATAAAACTGGTATCAGCAGCATGCGAGGCAACTAAATCCCTTTTTTTTAACTCCTGTGCTATCTCTCCAGAAAAGCCAATGTTTTTAACAAAAATAGAAGATACAGTAAATTTAACGAGAGAGATTTTCATAGAGGTGCATATGTAAAAAGTGCTTATTGCACAATTGCTCTTGTGCTCAAATATTTAAAACAGTGTAAGGCAACTAAAGGAGTTGATTGATGTAGCTGTTCACTACTCTGGCAGGCAGTTCCATGATACCTTTTGTTCTCTAGCCTCAAATATAAACTTGATCACAGGGCATTTTAGTCACTGATAAGATCTTGCCTCATGACAGAGAAATGTTTCTCCCCACTAATTTATAAAAGTAAAAATGGTTCTAGCACACAAAACTTCTAAGTGAAAGATGTTCTTTAGCAATTGTGAACTTGAAAAAGTAAGCATTTTACTGAAAATTTTTGTGAAAATGAATAAATTCTAAGACTTTAGATGGCAACACTTTCCATAAAACATTCAATAAAAGAGTATATTCCAGTAGAATTGAAATAGTAACTCTTTTAAAAACACATGAGTATAAGGATATTTTGAAAATCCTAAAGCTGAATTAAAGAAACTAAACTGTATTCTGTGTTTCGGACTCCCAGTATCTTTATTTTGACAAAGGAGATTGGAAATTTTAATTTGTAGATATAAATTGCAGTTTGCAACTTATTTCAAATATTTTTAACAAGAGGTTGAGAAGAAAAAAATTATAGTATGTATAATGGGTCACTTGTTATAGGTCACTAAGGAACTGACTAATCAGTGATGGAGGAAACCCTGCATCATCAGCCTCACTATGAGATCAAAGGTAATAATTTCATAGCATGTGACCTGGTTAGTAAGGTGAGCACAGTAAAAAAGCAGACCATTGCATTTTTTTAAAATCATATTTGTATGTGTATGTGTTGTAGGTTGAGGTAGTGGGTTGTTGGTGTCTCAGCAGCCAGCCTGAGACTTGGAACAAATCCCCTGCCCCTGGAAGCAAGAGCAGGCCCTGTTTACAAAGGCCCAGGGGCTCACTCCAGCACTCCCCACATGTAGGCACTCTGGTTGAGGATGAGGGACGGGACAGTGACCATGTACCCATACTGGTACTGATAACCAGACCCTAAGAGCAGGATATGTAAATCATTAACTGACATCTGTATTGAGTCCGACATGGTAAAGGTGATGTATGTGTGGAGTACCCCCGACTGTATGTATAAATACCCCTGTGTAAGAACCAATAAACGGAGACTGCTTGACCACCAGACTCCCCCATCTGCAGCTTTCTTTTTTTGGGGGGGTCACACCCGGCGATGCACAGGGGTTACTCCTGGCTCTTCACTCAGGAATTACCGCTGGCGGTGCTCAGGGGACCATATGGGATGCTGGGATCAGAACCCGGGTCGGCCGCGTGCAAGGCAAACGCCCTACCCGCTGTGCTATCGCTCCAGCCCCTGCAGCTTTCTTTCTGGGTTTATTTCTCGGTGGCTGAGGGCAGCAGGAATCCCGCGGTGAGCAGAGGTGCCAGGGCAGAGGCTTCTCCCCTACCCACTCCCTCTCCTTTAGGTAGTAAGTCTGGGACTCCAGGGGTGAGGGAGTGGGGGTCGTGTATCATACTCCAGTTTGCCAGGGTGTCTCACCAGGACACCCAGGAGCCCGACAGTGGTTCCCCAGTAGATTTAAGTCTCTAGGCCAGAGCAGTAGTATAGCAAATAAGGTACTTGTCTTACATTCTGCAGACCTGGGTACAGTTCTCAAATCTCATATGGTCCTCCAAGCCTTCCAGGAGTGATCCCCAGAGCCAGAAGTCCTGAGCACTGTCAGTTATAGTCCCAAAACAAAGGGGAGTCAAGTATGTCTTTTAAATGTCTTATAAATAATTTCAGGTCAGCTGACTCTTACGCTTAATATATTGCAGGTAACAAGTGAAGTAGGGAGCAAGGGGCATAATGTCCTTGAGAAAGGGAGAGTACTATCTCCTTCAAGTTCAGCTCACTTTGATCTCCCAGGGAAGTACCTGGGAACAGGAGTGGGGGTGAATTTAGAACCAGCAAAATCTGCAATTAGCAGCTCTGTGTCATGGGCTCTAGCTTCCTATAAGCAATACTAGGTAGTTGTCAAGCTGTAACCCAGTTCTACTTGATCTTTCTGCCATGGGACTTTGTCCCCACTATCTGGTTTCCAAAAGATCTATAATCTCAGCATAGAGCAAGGAATTGTTCTCTGAAGAAAAGAAAAAAAAAAAACAGGTCTTGTCTCTGCCCAGGTTCCCAGATTTTCACTAAACGAGACAAAGAGTGATGTAAAAAATATTTATTCAAGGACTATTAGGGGACATAAAGAGAAGAAGCATTTTTTAAGGAAGAGTATGGGCTTCTACATCACAATTTGAGAAGCAGAGATAAGGGAAATCCTCAAGATGAAGCTGGTTGTCCCCAACATAAAGTTATGCATCCTGTTAGTCTTTGTAAATTTAGGTTTTAATTCTCTAAAACTGAGCCCACCTGACAGTTTCTGTGCAGATAAACTTCATTCTTAGGGTGGTTTCAATTGGAAGAGTTTGGGGCTATTAGTCATCTTCTTTTATGTTCTTATCATGACCTTTGGTCCTGCTGGAACTTCTTTCTGAGGTCTAACCATTCTTGCAGCCATTGTTTCTCCATCTTAGTGAGTTTCTGAAATCCCTTCATCAGGCTGCTTTAGTTGGGAAACACGATGACCTTTGTTAATCTACATTTCTGGGTTTTTCTACCCTCCTATCTCCCTGCAACATAGGAATGTATGTGCTTCAGCAGTCTTTATTGACAATAGTTGTTTTCTATAAATTAATGGGATCAATATCCAGGATATACAAGACACTAGTAGGATTGTACAAGAAAGACCTCCAACCCTATCAAAAAATAAGGAGAGGAAATGAACAGAAGCTTCCTCAAAAAAGAAATTTGAAAGTCCAAAAACACATGAAAAAATGCTCTACATCCCTAATCATCAGGAAGATGCAAATCAAAACAACAATGAGATATCCTCTCACACCTCAGAGACTGGCACACACCCAAAAAAACAAAATAAACCAGTGTTGGCATGGATATGGGGAGAAAAGGATGCTCGTTTACTGTTGATGGGAATGGAGACTGCTTCAGCCTTTTTGGAAAACAATATGGGAATTTCTTCAAAAACTAAAAGTTGAGCTTCCATATGACCCTGCAACACCACTTCTGGGAATATATCACGAGGGTGCAGAAAAGTACAGAAGAAATGACATCTGTACCTGTATGTTCATTGCAGCACTGTTCACAATAGCCCAAATCTGGAAACAACCCGAGTGCCCAAGAACAGAAGACTAGTTAAAGGAACTTTGGTACATCTACACAATGGAAGACGATGCAGCTATTAGGAAAGATGAAGTCATGAAATTTGCTTATAAGTGGATGGTTATGAAGAGTATCATGTTAAGTGAAATGAGTTAGGAAGAGAAGGACAGACATAGAATGACTGCACTCATTTGTGGAATATAAAATAACGTAATGTGAGACTGACATCCAAGTACAGTAGATACAAGGGCCAGAAATATTGGTCCATAGGTGGAAACCTGTCTCATGAGCTGGGGGAGAAGGCAACTGGAATAGCGATTGGATGACTAAGTCAATGATGGTTGGAGGAATTGTTCGAATGGGAGATATGCGCTGAAAGTAGATAAAGGACCAAACGTGATATCCTCTCTGTATCTATATTGCAAACCATAATGCCCAAAAGTAGAGAGGGAGTAAGGATGAAATTGCCTACCATAGAGGCAGGGGTAGGGTTGAAAGGGGGATGATTATACTGGGGACATTAGTGGTGAAGAATGTGCACTGGTGGAGGGATAGCTATTCGATCATTGTATGACTGAAACTCAAATACAAAAGCTTTGTAACTGTATCTCACATTGATTCATGCTGGCTCAATAAATAAATAAATAAATAAAAATAATGAGATCAAAATCTATTTTACATCTTTCCTTTCTTAATGACATGCCATTCCATGATGAGCCAATTTTAACTTTCCTGATCCTCATCCGTTTTCCATTTATTCTTCATCCAGTGTAGTAATGAAAGCATGCAATGAGGTCATGGGACTACATCAAACTAAGAAGCTTCTGCACTTCAAAAGAAACAGTGACCAAAATACAGAAAGAGCCCACAGAATGGGAAAGAATATTTACCCAATACCCATCTGATAAGGGATTAATATCCAGGATATACAAGACACTAGTAGAATTGTACAAGAAAAAAACCCTCCAAGCCCATCAAAAAATGGGGAGAAGAAATGAGCAGAAGTTTCCTCAGAAAAGAAATACAAATGGCCAAAAAGCACATGAAAAATTGCTCCACATCGCTAGTCATCAGGGAGATGCAAATCAAACAATGAGATATCATCTCACACCACAGAGACTGGCACACATTCAAAAGAACAAAAGCAACCAGTGCTGATGTGGATGTGGGGGAAAAAGGGACGTTCCTTTGCTGTTGGTGGGAATGCCGACTGATCCAGCCTTTCTGGAAAACAATATGGACAGTCCTTCAAAAACTAGAAATTGAGCTTCCATATGACCCTGTAATACCACTTCTGGGAAGATATCCTGAGGATGCAAAAGAGCACAGTAGAAATGACATCTGTACCTATATATTCATTGCAGCACTATTCATAATAGCCAAAATCTGAAAACAACCCGAGTGCCCTAAGACAGATGACTGGTTAAAGAAACTTTGGCACATCTACACAATGGAATACTATGTAGCTGTTAGGAGAGATGAACTAATGAAATTTGCTTATAAATGGACAGACATGGAGAGTTTCATGCTAAGTGAAATGAGTCAGAAAGAGAGGGACAGACATAGAGGGACTACACTCATTTGTGGAGTATAGAATAACATCACATGAGGCTGACACCCAAGGACAGTAGATACAAGGGCCAGGGGGATTGCCCCATAGCTGGAAGCCTGCTTCATGAGCAGAGGGGGGAAGGCAGATGGAATAGAGAAGGGATCATTAAGAAAATGATGGCTGGAGGAATTAGTTGGGATGGAAGATGCATGCCAAAAGCAGATAATGGACCAAATATGATGACCTCTCAGTGTTTGTGTTGCAAGCTATAATGCCCAAAAGTAGAGAGAGAATATGGGGAATATTGTCTGCCGTGGAGGCAGGGGGAGGGTTGGAAGGGGGGTTATACCTGGGATATTTGTGGTGGGGAATGTGCACTGGTGGAAGGATGGGTGTTTGATCATTGTGAGATTGTAACCCAAACATGAAAGCTTGTAACTATCTCACGGTGATTCAATAAAATTAAAAAAAAATTTTTTTTTAAAGACAGAAGGCTCAGGAGCAGTTTCAAATGTGACTACCAAAAAGCCTAAATCATTATGTAAATGATAAACAAACACTTTTATTCTTGAACAAGTCCTCTACTCTAATAAAATTGGTAAATATTCTTTCTTTTTTTCTTTTTGCTTTTTGGGCCACACAGCAATGCATAGGGGTTACTCCTGGCTCTGCACTCAAGAACTACCCCTAGCAGTGCTCAGGGGACCATATGGGATGTTGGGAGTTGAACCTGGATTGGCCAGATACAAGGCAAATGCCCTACCTGCTGTGCTATCCCTCCAGCCCCTAAATTGGTAAATTTTCAAGGGAAAAATATTCATCCTTGTTCCTTCTTGCTGAGCGTGGCTAGGCTCACTCAGTTTGGAAAGAAACTGGGTATCAGCTAGTATAAGTTGGTTTTTGCCTAGGAGGATTCAGGAAACTCAAACGTATCTATCATATACTTTATCCTTGAGCAGACTCGCTAGATACAGTCTCAGTATGATGACAGAGGATGACACACACCAAAGAGAAAGAGAAAAAACAATCCTAGGGTTGGGGTTACAGATCAGACAAAAAGGGTGCTCTTCAATTGCTTTAAAAAGCAGTGTTATATACCCAGGACCCCACTCACCACCCCTCCCCCCAATAAGAACAATCTTAGTCTCACAAGTGATTTTCGAGGTTCTGCTGGCTTCATACTTGTTAAGTCTGATTTGTTAAAGACACATGGCTGCTACCAGCTTCCAAATAGGAAAACCCTAATTTGTGAGTGAAACAGGAAGAAAAAACACAGGACAACTTTGCCACATATACCACAGATCCCTTCAATTAGTGTGATATTATAAATGGGACTGATACTAAATTGAGTAATTCTGCTTTCTAAAAATTTTAATTCGCGCTAAGACACACAAACACACCACAATACATACACACACACACGCACACATACACACAATCACTAACTCCTTCCATGGGATATTGGGCCAAGACAAAGTTGTGTAAAATGGAAATAAATAAAAACAACACACTTTAATTTTTTTCCCAGCACTAACTTTTCTCAAACATCATGTTTTTGTAGCTCAGTTAGGAACTAGCACTGTAGCACTGTCCTCCCATTGTTCATCAATTTGATCGGGTGGATACCAGTAATGTCTCCATTCTGAGACTTGTTACTGTTTTTGGCATATCGAATATGCCTAGGGTAGCTTGCCAGGCTCTTCCATGCAGGCGGGATACTCTTGGTAGCTTGCCGGGCTTTCAAAGTGGGATGGAGAAATTGAACCTGGGTCGGCCTCGTGCAAGGCAAACGCCCTACCTGCTGTGCTAGATAATTTTTAATTTTAAATATTTTTGAGGAAGTGTAGTCATACACAACTTAATATCTAAACACATTTCTTACAATCAGGAAATCTAAGTTTGATCTCTGACACTCTGTGTTCCCCTGAACACTGCTGGGAGAGACAACTAAACCCTGTCTAATGTAGCCTCCAAACCCAAAATAAATAAAGTAAAATAAAATAATTTTGAGTGGCCTCATTATTTTACACAGACTTGTTTAATTAGGAAAATTTTCTTTAGAAGATCAAAATTCATGTTCCAACTCTGTCTAAATTACTGTGCAACTATGTACTAATAACATCCTTTTTGTGTTTTGTGGTCATTCTCTGTAAAATTGGGATAACTTCCTTATTTACTTCTGATTGATATTTTAAAAACAACATTTGAAATATTTATTATTATGCCAATTGGGGTCAGTTAGGAAACATGGGGAAAAAGTCATGGGAAAAGATTCATAATGAGAGTCCTGAGAACAAAAAAATCGTCACTGGACTCATAGAACGTGATAAGCAATGAATACATAAATTAACTTTTACTCATGTGTTTTAGCTCAATAAGATCCATATCAACACCCAATATGTTAGGTGCAGAGAACTGATAATTTACATAGCAGTAACTGAGTTTTACTAACTAAAATTAAAGAGAAAAAATAGGCAAATTACCTAAAAGATCTTTTTTTTCCCCTTTTTGGGTCACTCTCAGCAATGCTCAGGGGTTACTCCTGGCTCTGCACTCAAGAATCAGTCCTGGCGGTGCTTGGGGGACCATATGGGATGCCGGGGATCGAACCCAGGCCTGCTGCATGCAAGGCAAATGCCCTACTTGCTGTGCTATCGCTCTGGCCCCCTGAAATATCATTTTATGGTAGACAAATATGGGAAAATCTACATTTTCCATATAACATGTATGTAAAATATTATTACCTTGAAATTAAATAGATAAAATTATCTACAAAGTTAGAGTTGGGTTGAATGCATATTATGATAAACTACATTGCTAGAATTTAGGATAAAAAGTAAATAAAAAAATGCTCTCATAACAAATTACAATTGTAGCAATATACTTATTGTCTCTGTTGTCATTTGTCACTTGTCATTTCTCATTCTGTTTTTCATTGATTTGCTCGAGCAGGGACCAATAACATCTTTATTTGTCACTGTCTCGTGCTAGTGTAGCCCAATGGCATCTGCTCATTCCAGGAACACAAAGAGCCTCAAAATGTTTATTCAGAGTCTTGACGAAGAAGTCTGACCATCTCATTGGTGGGCAGCCATGAGGTCTTTTGACATCCCGTGGAATCCAGTTGGTAACAGCTCTAGCCCAGCAGTTGTCTCTAAATCACATTACGTGTCCGGCCCATCTGATTTTTGACGCCTTGGCAAATAAGAGAGTGTCCCTGATTCTTGATCATCAACAGAGTTTGAAACTCTGCATTACTTCTCTCACTTGAGTGAAACGTGATAGCTGTGATCCAAGCATAGCTATTTCGATTTCTCTTTGGGATACCCAAGTAGCGTTTTCAGTCTGCTTTCATAGGGCCCAGGTCTCTGAGGCATATATATATATATATATATATATATATATATATATATATATATATATATATATATATAATGCAGGAAGAATGGTGGAATCAGAAAGATGTGCCTGGAGCCAGAGGTTCTTTGTCCACTTAACTACTTCTTCAATGCTCTTGAAAGTGTTCCACGCTGCTCTCTTCCTCTTGTACAGTTCAGGTGCCAGGTCATTTGTCAATTGTCTCTGTTATAAATACTGTATTTTATTTCCACATGTATATTATACCAAATGATACTGTGTTGGTACAATTAGACAATGCATATATTTCACTGTATCACTGTATCACTGTCATTTCATTGTTCATCGATTTACTCGAGCAGGCACCAGTAATGTCTCCATTCATCCCAGCCCTGAGATTTTAAGCAGCTTCTCCTTACTTGTCTTTCCCAACGATTGGAGGCTTCTTTCAGGGTCAGGGAAATGAACGTTATTGTTACTGTTTGGTCATATCTAATACGCCACAGGGAGCTTGCCAGGCTCTGCCGTGCGGGCGGGATTCTCTCTGTAGCTTACTGAGCTCTCTGAGAGGGATGGAGGAATTGAAGCCAGGTCGGGCACATGCAAGGCAAATGCCCTACCTACTGACTTGAAATCATAATGTGCAAAATGACCCCCTAAGGGAGCCACGCACCTTCTTCTGAGGTTACCAACTCAGTACAATTTCAAGTTTTTTTGAACAGTGAATTCTATTCCCCTTAATTTTGATATAAATATTATAAATCTCTGCCTTTTATGTTTCAAGTATTTCCTTAAAAAATTCCTTCAGTAGTCTCTACTTTCCTCCTCTTATGGACCAGGGTCAGCCATGTGTAAGGCAAATGCCTTACCTGCTGTGCTATTGCTCCAGCCCAAGGACCTTTCCTGGTTTTATCTCATATAGGGTGCTAGGGATTAAATTTGGACCTGCAGAATGCAAGGAAAGTGCTCTTCCTACTGTATTATCTCTCCAGTCCCTGAGCCATAATTTAGATACAGAACCTGTTTAAATCCAATTGTTTGAGTTTGAAGTTGGCTTCTGTTGTTTTAAACATCTAGATTGATTACTCTGAGAAAAGAAACAAACAAAACAGAAAAATTCTGTTTCTAAGAAAAGCAGTTTTAAAAGACATTGAGAACATCAAAGAACTCTTACAAAACATTTTGATGAGTTAAGTGTAAACAATTCTGAAACATATGGATTAAATTTTCCTAGGACTCTCTTGGATTTAGAAATTGAGGGAAAAACACTCACTCAAATTAAGATCTAGATTTGCCAATTCCAAGGTATTTGTTAAATAGTTCAAGATAAGTGGCAAATTCCAAGAATGACCAAACTGATCCCCCTAAATGGGATATTTACAAATCACTATATGATTTTCACTCTGCCTTATCCCCTCTTGTTTTAAATACAGTGTCCCAAAGTTCTTAATGCTATCTATCATCAGTAAAATTATATCTGGAAAATATTGTTAGTAACAATGAAGTTTACTCAAGAACAATATACAATATTTCTTATTTCTCTTAATAGAACTGCTATCAAAGGCACCTTACCTAATTAAGAAACTTCCTGACCATAGTGAGATATTATTGGCTAAAATTTTATTAAATTCACATAAGTACTGCATACCTTAAGAGTTCTTGGGATATTCTAAACTGGATGGAAGTAATTTCTGTTACTGTTAAATACAGTTATGTTCTATGGTTAGGAAAGTCTCCAGCTTTAAATATAGATCATTTACTTGGGTACTTTTTATTATGGAGGACAATAGTAAGATAAATTGCACATTTTATTAGAGAGTAAGCCAAGTATTTGTAGTAGTGATAACAGAAACAAAAATAACCACATGTACACACTTAATAGATATTCTTGAGAAGTAATTCAGTGTAAGAGTTGAAATACTTTTTAATAAGTTAGCACTATACTAATTAATTTCTATTTTAAAAGCGCAGGGCTAAACTTATAACATACTCTGATTCATTAGATATTCCCAGAGCTAGTCCGTAGTGGTGGAATAGATAAACTGAGGGGAGCAGGGAGACAGGTATAGGAAGGGAAATTATTTGTTTTAAAAAGGTATTTCTGTAGTAGCTGGAATGACCTTCATGTAATTTTCCTCCAAATATACTTCCTTTTTTTCTTTTCTTTTTTATGACGTCAAGAATCAAACTTAGGACCTCACACATACATGGCAAGTGCTCCACAACTGAATCACATCCTTAGCCTTTCTACACATATACTTCATAATTTCATCCTGCACATTATCTAACTATATAGGTTTATCTTTCTAAATAAAACCTAGAAAAATTTGACATATTCTTATAAGGCCAACTTGACTCTGTGGTTTCAAATCCTTTAGTCTGATAGCCTGACCAGAGGTGGGAATAATAAGTGTGAATTCCTTAAACACCTCAACATATCAAAGCTTCAGACCAGAATTAGGACAATGTCTAAGGCACTTTGCTTCCACATGGGTCACACTGGTTCGATCCCAAGCATTGAATATGGTCCCACAAGAGCTGCCGTGAGTGATGCCTGAGGACAAAGCCAGGACACAGCTGAGCTCTGCTGAGTATGACTCAAGCACCACAAAAAAATTTAATAATAAAAATAAATGAGTATAAGGGATAAAATAGGAAAAATATGCCAAAGCTTCAAACTGTTTAATTCTTAATGATAAATTTACCCATTATACATATATACATGTGTATTTATGTATAAAACACATGTTTTATACTTATAATAAGTTACATAAGCATAAAACTATCTAAGATCCCTTAGTAGAGAGCTAGAAGTAAGCCCTGTATACTGATAGTATAATCCCCAAACCAAAATGACAATGATAATAATATAAAAATAAATTTTGGGGGGCTGGAACAATACACAGCGGGTAGGGTGTTTGTTTGCCTTGCACTTGGCTGACCCGGGTTCGATTCCCAGCATCCCATGTGGTCCCCTGAGCACCGCCAGGGGTAATTCCTGAGTGCAGAGCTAGGAGAGACCCCTGTGCATTGCCAGGTGTGACCCAAAAAGCAATAAATAAATAAATAAATAAATAAATAAATAAATTTTGGTCGGATAAATTAGTAAGCACAGTTTGCATTGAGATTATAGGTGAGTTGGCTAGAAGACATCAATCTAATAACCAAATAGGCTAAATACAGTCATAAATTAAATAAATAATATCTACATACATTTATATTCATAAGGAAATTTAATGTAATCCTGAAGATGAGATAAATTTCAGAAATAATGTTTAATGTTAAGTCTATAAAAATAGCAGAAACTCTCTCTATGTATATGTGTACATATATATATGTACATATATATATATATATATATATACTTGCAAATCCCAAGTATGGGAGATGAGAATAAAATGGTGCAGACATATGGACAATAAGGAAGCAAAAGTACCCTTTCTTAGAAAAAGTTTGAGGAGCCCTTGTAAGTTGAATACAAATGGAACAGAAAAGTTTAAGGAAAGCTTTGAGGTTTATATTAATAAAAATTTATTTATGATAAACAGAAACCTCCCTAGTTCATTTAAAGAGAAGCGTTCTGTTCATATACTTGAAAGTCTTGCCAAAGTTTCTGAAAGTCAGCTACCCAAGTTGAATCACATAAGAGAGTCAGGGGAACTTTCAGAGAAAACTGCACGTTACCACTGGTGATGGCTTAGTATCTACCTAACCAGAAGTTGAACACTAGTGAAATGCTATGGTTGATCAATCATCTTCTTTGAGAGAATAGCAATATCTCATGCAACTTCAAATATCACGCTTGACTTATCCATGGCTCACCCAAGAAGTGTTGGTTCAGAATTCACTCTTAAGAGGTATAATTGATCAAAGGAGAATCATTATAACAAAACAGCAAAAAGTGTTCAAACATGTTATGGCATTGAAAAAGGACAGATGCTGCATGAAGTCTGACTAGAGGCACATACCCTGAATGGTGTTATTATAATTAAAGCTGAGAACATGGATGAATAGACATGATGTGACCACAGGTGGAAGATAGAATTTCCCCCCCTCTGGAGACACTTGACAGGCACTATGTTAAGTGCTGTGTGCAAATAATCCATTTCCAAGTGTGAGAAAGAGCTGCCAAGCAAATAATTATGATGTAATATAGCAAGACTACAATAAAGCTCTGTATGGAGTCCTGTAGAATAACGGAAAGCTTTACTGGAGCAGAGAGCCCTCACAAAAATCACACCCAACAGAACCGATCTCTCTGTTTTCCAAAAGCCATTAGAGATAAGTCTTAGGGCATTTCAGTATCATTCCACTCCAACATTTCAAAGATGATATCTATTTTCTGCCTCTCATCTTTTCCCCCCTCTTGTGTTTCATGTTTGCTACCACGATCAACTACACAAGTCACTGTGTACAATGAAATCTGGAAATAGCCCTTACACTCCCATCCTTTCTCTCTTACTCCCCTTATCCAATCAGCCTGCAGAAATTTTAATTTTACATTACAAAAACATACCCCAAACCTGGCATGTCTTCCTCTGTCTTTATAGCTGAACCCTGGATTAGCCACAAATCTCCACGCAATAGCTATTGCAGAAGCCGAGATTCAGCAAACAGCTTTCTTTTTATTTCATCACTGGACTTAGTTCTGTAGAAGATAAAGTGGCACAAACTTTTAGTGTTGTGAAGCATGGGATTATTTTATATAAGTACTAAATTCTGTTCTTGAGGATTTGATTTTGGAGAAAGAGCTACACTCATACTGCTCAGGGCATACTCCTAACTGTCTGCTTAAGGATCACTCCTGGAGGGGTTGGGAGACCATATGAAATACCAAGGTTCAAACCTGAGTCTAGCAGCATCCATGTTCTTGTACTGATAAATCAGAAATAGACATGCTTGTGCTTTATAAAATTTTATTTTTCAAGTCTTCCAATTCCCAGTATTCTAGAAAGAACTTGAGGGCCATCATATGAAAGCGAGTTGACTTTGCTATTCCTTATTTCCTGTGAAAGAAATATATAAAAGGCCTATGCCTTTTGAAAAGACACAATTATTTCTTTCATAATTGTTCTATTTTTCTTTGGTGCCAGAGCAATAGTATAGAGAATAGAATATTTGGCTTGCACACAACCAACCTGGGTTCTATCTCAGGCAATCTATATGGTCCTCCAAGTACCGCCAGGAATTAATACCGAGTGCAGAGCCAGAAGTAAGCCCTGAGCATCACAGGGTATGGTCCCCAAACAAACAAAAATTTTGTTTTTCTGCTTCCTCTTCCCCATAAGAACCATTTGTGTGTCTCATTGCCTCTACATGTACTGTTTCTACCTTCCTCCTGTTTTCCTCCCGGCAAAATCCTAAACATTTTTCTATATCCTGCTTATTTATCACCAATAATAAGAGTGAAGGTAAATGCATGAGAATGTTGTTTATTTTTCTGAAGAACGTTAAACCAATACCTCTTGTGGTTTTATTATGTTAGATTGTGGTGGTCTGATTGAATCCTGGATCGGATTTCTCACACTTGATAGAAAAAATTACTTCTGTGCTTAATATAGTGTTTATTCAATGCACACTTGAAGAATAAAGGATAAATATGCAGTGTTAAGAAAAGCAAATTGTGAGGGAGTGATCATCAATGGAAGAACTTTGCAGGAATTTGTTTTGAAAATATGTACAGCAAAAGTAAAAGTGGGGGGTGGAAGAGATAGTATAGGGGGCAAGGCACTTGTCTTGCAGGCAGATGAACACAGTTCAATTCCTGAAACTGCACCTGCTCCACTGAATACCTTCAGAAATAACACAAAGCCAGGAATAAGACCTGAGAACCATAGGATATGATCCCAGTCCCAATTAATAAATCCACAAATAAATAGACATGGTATAGAGAAATTATGTTCTCACATAGTAATAGAATGTGATAGTTCTAATAGTGAATATCTATAAATTTTTAGTATAGAAAGCTAAGTTTCTAAGTTTAATAACCAGATAAATAGGAATTTCCTCATTTAAAGATTTAGAATAGTGATCAGGTCTCTTGAACTCATTTATTTTGCTGTTCCCACTTTGAGTCAAAACTATTGCTTTTGCCTAGGATATTTCAATTTTAATTTTTATTTTAATATTTCGTTATTAAGGCACCATTATTTATAAATCATTTATAGTAGAGATTCAGGCATACAATGTTTCAACACCAAACCTAACACCAGTGTCAACTTTCCTCCACCAGTGTTCCCAAGGTCTTGCCACACTGCATGCCTGCCTCCTTGGCGGGCATACTTTTGTAGATTGAGTTTCATGCTTACAGTGTTGTTGGCTCTATGGTTTATATATGGACATATGCCTCATCTCTACCCCTTACCTCTATGCCATCAACGTGCCTGAGGCCCTAAGCCTTGCCTGTGTTACCTCCCATCTTTCCTGCTGTTATCATTTCTATAATCTAATATCAAGGATAACCTAAGTATCCCTCCCTTGCATTCCCTTGTCCTATATTATTCTTCATAATACAGATAAGTAAGATCCCCAAGTATGGTGCTCTCCTTGTAAAGGATTTAGTGAAACCATCATTTCATACTTTCTGGCATGCTGTAAATCCTAACCTGATTTTCAATACAGGGGTACTGATAATTTAGGAATACATCTGCCACAAGCAAGGACAAATTAATGTTCAAACACAATGAGAAGTTTAAGTCTGTATGTGGGTTATTAAAATCAAATCAGAGCTTCTCTAGCTAGATCTCCTTGGAAGTACTTAGAACACAGAAGGGGAGAAACAGTCTTTAATACTCATTCAACTTTGAAAATGTTAATTTTGGGGTTAAATTGTTTTCAATAGCTCTATTTTTGTATGGTCTTTCTCTCTTAGGAAGTTCAGTCACTGGAATGGGCACTCTTAGGGCCCCACCCAGATCCCATTTCAAGGTCTTGTACCCTTTCTTCAGAGGTTGTCTGAAGGAACTGCAAAAGGCTGATAACTCTTTTCCTTTTGCCTAAGCCATGATGAAGCAGGAGGAGATTTTAGGCATGGCTGTTAGCTCAGGGTGGGAACAAAGCTATGACACAATAGATATATTAGAGTTCCTAGTGCAATCAGGCTGATGCCAGATGCTATAAGATGCCTCCTCTATATTCAGTTCCTTTACTGATGTGTTCTGCTTGCTTCATTCCATTTATTCTGTGAACATTTGAATAATATCCCATGCCATCTCAGTCTCAGGCTCTACCCTTTCTAGAAAGCAAAATCTAGGATAATTGTGGATTAAGTATCAATACCCTGAGAAAAGTTAGGAGAGCAAAGATCACAAAATAAAGCTAGTAAATTGGAAAATTGGAAAGTTAGTAAATTATGTTAAGTAATTAGATCATCTGTGTTTGTAAATTCATTTATCAATATCAAATATTGTGATATTCTCATCGTCTTCAGTCTTTAGACATTTAATTTCAAAAATCAAATTAAAAAAATTATAAAAGTAAAACAGATACGATTAATGAATCAGATTAACTAAGAATACCTTTAAAATGATGCTCTTTCCTGTTTCATTTTATTATGTTTTATTTTAAGATTCTTTAGTAGCTACAATTCTGGCTATCCCTATAAGGTTAATCTGGCATTGGTAGAAGAAAGGAAGTGTATTCTCTCTGTTTTTTAAGAACGTGCTCATCATTTTTAAAATTTATTTATTTATTTTGGGAGGACTGGAGTGATAACACAGCAGGTAGGGCATTTGCCTTGCACATGGCCGATCCGGGTTCGATTCCTTCATCCCTCTCAGGGAGCCCAGAAAGCTACCGAGAGTATCCCGCCCCCATGGCAGAGCCTGGCAAGCTACCCATGTGGTATTCGATATGCCAAAAACAGTAACAACAAGTCTCACAATGGAGACATTACTGGTGCCCGCTAGAGAAAATCGATGAACAATGGGATGACAGTCCTACAGTGCTATTTATTTTGGGAAGTCACACTTGGTGATGTTCAAGGATTACTCACTCCTGACTCCATGCTCAAAAATCACTCCTGGTGATGCTCAGGAGACCATATGAGATGCCAGGGATCTAACTCAGGGCAGCTTACCTGCTCTACTATCTCTCCAGTTCCAGATGTCAACTGTCTTTTCTAAAGTTTCCCTCTTCACTAATTTTTAAACCTACAATAATATGACTTCTTCCTATAAAACCTTGTAGTGCTGAAGTAATTTTGAAGATTTTTGTTTACCTCTTTGCATTGAAAGAGTCCCTTTAAGAGAGAAACCATGCCTGTCAAAACTTTGGGTCTACTCAGAACTAATGGAGTTTCTTTGTTTTTCAGCAAAACCTTTTGCCCTCAGACCAGCTGCTAAAGTTGAACACCACAAAATGATTCTTTCAAAGTGATTCTGAAAAGCGATTCTGATTCCATATGCTGGAATCCAAATTTCTTAAACTTTACACACTGGATCTGAGTTCCACGTCTTAATAGCCATATAACTCTATAAAGAATTATCTTTGATTTCTCTGATAGATCATCATTGCTAAAGGAACTAAAAAAGACTTCATGAAAGCATTCCACCTGTATTGCTGGCAGATGACTTATAAATGTCGCACAGACGCAGGCCTACTACTGGCTCATAGAAGAAGTATTAAATAAACGGCAGAACATCTGCTGGTAAATACACAGCAAACAAAAAATGCAATCCTGTGCCAAACATGTGCACAGTGTAGGCCTCATCTCTGCTCATAAACCAAGCAATGTGTTCTGCTAATCATTAGCAGAGTTATTGATTTTAGATGTGTATCACACAGCTATAATTTTGTCAGAGAGTAGACCACATAAGTTGTTCTTTTTCTGGTTGTTTCATTTTGTCTTATTCCAAGAGTCCGTAAATTGACGACCGGGACAAAAATTATAATTGACATCATCTGTGGGAAATATTTCATAAAACAACAGGCCCAGATGTAGGATTAAAGCCATGTGGTAGTAAAATACCCCACTGAAAAAGGGCCAGGTTCCATGATTTCTTATGAAAACAGATGTGCTCTAACTCCCCTCTGCTTGTTTTTCAGTGCTTTTTTTTTTAAACTCCAAATAATCCCCCCTCTCCACAAAGTCTCTCCCCAACTCTGGTCAACTTTTTTCTCTCTTTCTCTCCTCTCTCTCTCTCTCTCTCTCTCTCTCTCTCTCTCTCTCTTTCTCTCTCTAATTCGCTTGCTTGCTCACTCTTCACAATTGCACTGGAGAGAGTTCATAAATGGATTACAGATGCAGGCTTGTACTTCAAAATCCTAACTGTCAGAGTCTCCAAAATAAAATAAATGAAACATTTGGGGAAATTACACTGAACTATGGTAAAGGTAATAAAGATTATGCAAACTTGTCTGCTTGCCATTTATCTGGCATCTTTGTGCACGGACATATGATCTTTTGGACATCGAAAAGCTTCAGACTCGTCAGTGGAAAGTGTGTCCAGGATGCTTCAAGAGGGATGCATCCTGAAAAATCTCCTGTTCTGACAGGGAAAATTTCACCTTTGGGCTTCAGTTAAGCTGGTGTATGTATGCCCTCACACATGCTTTTTATCTTCCATGAGATGATATTCTGGATAAAGACAGAGCACAAGAAACAAGGGCCAGTTAAATCTTAGCCTCTATTGGTTCAAGATCCCTATAGCTACACTATTGTCCTACAAATTCCTCTTTGGAAATGCTGGAACCACAAAAGTGGGATGCTAGAGCACAAACACAGGCTATATTGTTTGACGGCTAATCTGTAAATGTTGTGAAATCTGCACATGACCAAGTTTCTGCCAAAGAACTCAGTGTCATATGGAATTCATTGCTGTATCACTGATTATAATTAATTAATTCAGCATTTTTACTGTACCCAAGTCTCAACCCCCAGTAATAAGTCAAGATGGCAAAGTGTTAGGAACTTATAATATGGTGTAAAGGAAACAAAATTTGTAGCATGTACCACTGCTAAGGTTTCAGCAGAACATACACTTTCCAACTCTTCTCTTTCAGCCCCTCAAATACTGAGGCAAACAGTACATAAATTTATTTTAAACCCTGTGGGAACTGACTTCAATTTTCCTTCATTATTTCTTTAATCTGTTTTATTGGGGTTGAATGAAAACTAGAACTCAAAGTAACAGCTGGAGTCCAGGATACCCAAACTGAGTAAAAGCTCAATATCGTTTTGTTCACTTCTACCAATTCCTCATATGCCCAGCACAGGGATGATCATCTTTGTATGTAGTTCATGAGGAGTCTCTGAAAGAGAGAAATGAATGAGAATTAGGTGCACTGTAAAAGGTGGGATTGTGAGGCTATAACAAAGGCTATGATTGTAACCCTTTTAAGCTGAGTTTTTATTACATTTTTATTTTTTTACTGCAGAGATAGAATAGAGAGTAAGGCACTAGAGGAAAACTACAAAAGTTTAAAAAATTATCTATTTTGTACTGCCTCAGGGGTGAGTAGTGGAAGAGAATTGAGAAGTAAAAGCACTTGTGTTATAAATTCAATTTATTTTTTATAATACTGACAAATGGTGGAGGCATTTACGTTCCTAGCAAATTCAATCCTCAAAACAGCACTATGGGGGAGGAGGTATCATGATTAATTCTACAAATGATAAAACTGACAGAAATAACACATTGGTCAAAATTCAAAGTGAATACTGGAAAATGACAAATCAGGTGGATGCCCAAACCCTTTCCATTCTGATTTCATATCCATATCCGTATCCACCTTGTACATTACTTCTCAGCTGTGGGGATCAGAGTTTTCCTATAGAAGCAGGGCATTAGTAGAAATTTTTAAGAAAATTCAAATTCACTCTTTATATGATAATATATGTAGCAGCATTTGAATTCTTACTTTTTGGGCAAAAGACTGTTGGACATCTCTCCACTTGTGCTGAGAGAAAGCATAAAATTTTATAGTAACACAATATGCATAACACTTTTTAAAAGTAGTTTTTCTATGTCAAAACTAGTTTTATGCTACATTAACCATTTTTATTGATTTTTGTGTATGTTTGTGGTCCATATATGGTGGTGCACGGGCTTACGCCTGGCTCTGCTCTCAATAATCACTCCTGGTGTAAGATCTAAATCCATGTTACAGCAGATAGGAAGTAAACCTTGCATGCAACCCACCCATGTTCCAAACCTAACATCCCCTAAGGTTCACCCAGTACTTCCAGGAGTAATTGCTAGGTGCAGAGGCAGGAATAAACCTGAGTATTGCCAGGTATAAGCCAAAACAAAAACATATATGGGTAAAAAAAAACAGAATCACTGCTGGTGGAGCTCAGGGACCCACATGCTATGGGGAATCAAATGTGTCTGTGTGCAAGGCAAGCTCCTTGCAGTACTATAGCTCTGGCCCTATATTAACCAATTTTGTGGATGCATGTCAGTGACATGAACTATATTCACAATATTATACCACCACTATTGGTATCTCTCAAAAATTTTTTTCACAACACTTATCTGGCAAGAGAGATACCACAATCAGTAAGGTGATTTTCACATTGTGATGCTTATCCATTGCACTCCGGATGTACTGACCTCTGCACTTTCCCCAAATGTGAGAAACTCAACTGCATAATTTATGGTAGTGAGGAACTGCATTCACTGTCTCCCAAAAAATGAAGACAGGAAGGAAGGAATGAAGAAGGAATATGCATACAAGGAAATATTACTTGGCTATAAGAAAAGATGGGCTGAAGCAATAGCACAGTGGGTAGGGTGTTTGCCTTGCATACGGCTGACCTGGGTTCAATTCCTCCATCTCTTTTGAAGAGCCTGGCAAGCTACTGAGAAAATTTCACCTGCACAGTAGATCCTGGCAAACTACCCGTGGTGTATTCAATATGCCAAAAACAGTAACAAGTCTCACAATGGAGACGTCACTGGTGCCCACTCGAGCAAATTGATGAGCAATGGAATGACAGTGATACAGTGATATAAGAAAAGATGCAACACTTGCCTTTTATATTACTTGAATGGAATTAGAGATGGTATGTTAATCAAAATAAGAGGGAGAATTGCAAATGCATAAAATCTCACTCATATGTGGTGTATAATGACAAGTAAAGGTAGATGACAATGAGAAATGAAAACAAACTTTTGGACTTCAACAAATTAACTAAGATTTTCAAAGAGTGATATCATGTGGGATGGTAGGAAGGAGTAGCGCAGGCTAGACGTGACATAAGTACAATGGCAGAGAGTCTTAAGATTTGGATGATGTTGGAAGTACAGCAACTTTGTACATGAAAAGCATAAACATTAACAGTATTTTAATATATGTTTCTTGAACAATAAGGACATTTCAATAATTAAAGTCATGAAACTTTGTCCTATGTTTTAAGAGTTTTATAGTTTGGGCTCATATATTTGTTGCTAATGGATTTGAAATAATTTATATATGTGGTATATAGTAAAAATCCAAGTTCATTCTTTCACCAATAGATATCCAGTTGTCTCAGCAACTTTGTTGATGAGAGTGTATTTGGTTCAGATGCCAATCAGGGTCTGAAGACCAATGTTAAGGGATCATATGGTTGTTATTTCTCTAAGGAATTTTTTCATTTGCCAAAAGTATCCCAATACTAGACCCACATTTATTGGAAACTATTTAATTTTATATCTAGTCTATTTATATACTCAAATTTACTAATTTTCCTCACAAGATAACTGGAGAGCTTAGAAGGTATACAGATTTTTATAGTCGTGAATATTTTATTATTAGGAGTTTAGACAATGAAGAAAAAATATAGGGAAAATGGGAAATAAGCTCTAAGTGACTATATAAAGACATCACTCTAGTGGATTATAGGCTCAGTAGCAGAGCTGGAAAGATGGGTAGAAGTTCTGCTGGAGATGTTTGACAGGAAAGCTCTCCCAGGAGTTAATGATCTCTCATTCTTGTTTAATAATAAGAGGTTAGGAAATTGTGCTTGATTTGTATTGGTTAAAAGTTGACCTAATCAATAAAGAAGAACAGCTAAGAAAAAAAGATAAGCTGTCCAGTACCTAATAATTAACATATTTAGGAGATAATTTTTGATCTTGGGTGAGAGAGTGGCAAATCTAACAGCTGATGGAAGATATAAATGGAGTAAATAGAACAGTGCAAGTAAGGAGTAATAGAACAATGCAAGTAAATGGGTTATAAAACAGTTCTTTTTAGTGAACAGACAGGTATGAGATTTATTTGCAAAGGCACACACATTATATATTGACACACTATATTTACTGTATTTCCACTAAATCATCAAATCAAGAAACTGAGTCAACCAATACATATATTGGAAAAATGAACTCCAGGGATAATTTTAAGAATATGCCTTATCAGATCTTAGATGGGAAACTCACTCCAATTGTATCTTATAACATAGACTGGGTCTCCTCTTTAGTTGACTCAGAGCCATGAATGGATGCAGGTGTGTTGGCCATGCTATTATATATAGTATACACAGAGTAGAGGATAGAGTTTAGTTGAAAAGAAGTCAATAAATGCCACACTCCCTACAACCACAGCAAATACGTATTATCTCTCTCCACTGAAAGATGAAAATTCAAGTAAACTGATTTTTATCCATTTATGGAATAATTTATGGAGTAATCCTGATGCCACATTTAGGACTTCTGTTTTCCTAGATTTGGGAATTCCAGAGTGATTGAACAGCAGTATAGTAACAGAACTATATATTGAGCTACCGCCAAATTTTGTGACGGGGTAGTTCATGAGACTCTGCTATATAAAGCACAATGCAAATGCTCTTTTTGGTCACATAGTCTCCCACATAGTCACCTACATATGTCACTTTTACACTGAAAACTAATTTGAAGTAACAACAACAAAGATATCCAGGCTCTCATGATGTATCCCTCTCAGACAAATAACGTAATTCTGAGGAGCTAGGAAGTGTTCTACTTAATATTATTCTTACTCAAGCCAAGTGGTTACAATGCCTGGGAAGTTACACTGGAAATATGTGACTTGTTTGAGTTAACATCCATAGGAACTATTTGTCCTAAATTCTTTTTGTGTGTTAGTGAGGTTTTATTCCTCCCAGGAGTAAGGAAATGCACACCCTCACTTAAAAACCAAATGACAAAAAGAACAATATGTGAAAGACTCAGGGCTACTTTGGTGTCTGTGATTTCAAAATGTGATGGGAACTGACCTCAGAGGAAATATTTTCGTTTCTCTTTACCAATGGCTAAAACAATAAATATGGTTGGAATAATTGCTGAGCCCTGACTCACAGCTAGGTTGCAATAGACTCTCATTACACACACACCTAGCAAAGCAATGTTATCTTTTGAAATGCTATTTCCATTTAATTTCTTCTGATTCAAAATTCTTAATTACCTCTCTATCATTGTGCAAGGCATTGAATACTACATATTCAAATCCAAATAGATACTATCATCTACATCTAATTCAGTGTTCCTACTTTCTAACAAAAAAGGAGAAATTTTTTTCCCAGAGTGAAGAAATGAATAACTAGAGTTAGTTCACACAATTAGAAAAGATCCAGGTCCTGAATTGATTCTGGCTTCCAAATAGCACGACATGACACTGCATAATTCCATATAAAAGCTCAGGATTGCTTTTCAACTTTCTTGTCATTGTTCAGCTCCTTCTATAGTCTCTCTTTCCAGATCTTCAAACATAGACCTGAAATACTTCCCTTCATTTTGTTTCTGTACTCACATACATTTCCATGTAAAAATTAAACTGTACTTCCTAAAAATTCTTCCTGAGTAACTCTTACTTCAAGAACAATTATAATTTGCTTGCTTCTTACATTTCCCTATCTATGTTCCTTTTGGACTTTAAAAGTTATGACAAACAGAAAAACAGTGATAGCACATGTGAGACAGCTCATGGTCTGGGGTGCACTGAGTTCAAATCCGGACATCACATGAAATCCCCAAACACTGTTGAACCTGTAGGGCCCTAGAGAACAATTATGGTAGCCCTGATGGTCCAAGAACCATAGAACCTGAGTAAGTTCTCATCTTTAGACCCTAACAGTGAACCAAGTAGCCCGGTAAGCAGACTATTTCTAGACTCCCTGAGAATTGTTTTGAAGACCCCATCCTCCATCAATCCACTTTTAAAAAGGAAGTGATATCCTTTACCCTTGTATATCTCTATATCCACTAAATCATCTTTCACATTGCTAAAAAGTTTAGAATACACTTAATGTATGCCAACTTAAGTCAATGAATGGATACTACTGCAGAAGCTTCAAAATTCCATAATTTGTAGTTTTAATATAAATAATGTAGATATAGATTAAACTGAACATATATATGGGTGTATATATATATACATATATATATAGTTGGAATATTTCTTAAGTAAGGAGTGGTTTCAAGTGAAAGAATCTGAGATTGATTGGCTAAGCCATCCATCAAAATCAACTTTACTGATCAGCATAACTGAAACAGAAGTCCATGGTTCTTAGGGCAAAGTGTGCGTTCTCCCCAACTTTTCTAAGTTTTTGCAGAGAAGTAGTTCATATTATTCTTTCGAAGCCCAATGGCTATGGAGTAACCAGCTCACACTCACTCTGTGTTCTGTTGATACCTCACCAGTGTCCTCTATTTGAACTGAGGCTGTGCATACAGATTCCAGATGAATGGGGATTTCACTAGTTTCACTGGTTTGGCCAAAGTTCTTAGCACCAGTCTGCACTTTAATTTGGCCCTCTGGTTCAGTTTCCTTAGTTACTAGAGATGAAAATCCCATCATTACCTAAGATGAAAATCAGCTGGACACTTAGTGCATATTTTCAGCAGACCATGCATATGAACTAGAGCCAACATACACATGAAAACCTCCTTGTAAGTTGCCCATCACCTTATTCAGCTCTGGTTTCCTCTGAGAGGCAGGTTAGGAGAGGGAGAAGAGAACAGACTTTGCAAAGGCTAGGAAATATTGATAAGGGAAAGAGCTCTGCAAGAGATACATCTAGATAAACGATAAATCTATAAAAAATGTTACAAATGAGATTTATGAAACAAATTAACAATAGATGATTCTTCATCTATAATGCATTTATATATATCAGTACAAACATCAGAAACAATTAATCCTACATTTTTAATAACTTTATCACACATCAAATACATTATAGACATTAAAGATGAACCTTAGTTTCATCATTTCTTGATTGAAATGGAAATAACTACTCTTCTATAGGTTTCAGAGCTCTTTATTATGACTATAGGTTGCTCTTAAGCAATTCCTTGTTGATGTGTCCTCTCAAGTCAGTCCTTTAGAATATTTACCAAACACAGCCAACTCTCTTGACAAACATATCTTTACTGTAGTGTGTTACTGTCTTGACAAAAGTCCACTAAATTTTACTCAAGTGATTGGCAGAAGAGTTTTTTTATTTGCATGCAGATTTTTATTTGCATGCGACTCTTCTGACACACTAAAACACCAGCTGCCACTTGTTCCCCATTACCCAAAGTTCAATTTATTCTGAACAAATGCTCCCCAGATAAAGACCTCTATTTTGTTTGTTCACTCTGACTATGTGTCCTCAAAAACCTAAAGTTTATAAAATTATTCACAGAGAAGATTTTGAGACAAAGGAAAAAAACAAGGACGAAAAAATGTTCTTCACATTACATGGAAAAATGAATTGTCTTGATTTACAACTAAATTCTGATTGGCACTTTTGGAACAGGTTGAGGTCTCTGAGGCAATTTTTTTTTTTTTAAGGCAGAAACTCTCAGTAATTTCTGTTCACCTTGGAGTTGCTACATAATGGCTGCCATTTTGGATTCGATCCCAGACGGTCTGTTTCTTTTATCAAAAGATGTGATACTTAAGGAAAAGAAAAGCTCCAATTTAACTATGTATCTTGCATTGATGATAGCTAGAGCAAATCTTTCTGCATTCAAAATGAAATCCACTCATTGTAACTTGACTTGAAGCTTTTCAATTTTTATTTTAATTTAAAACACATTTCTGATATTCTGTTCATGTTTTGAATTCTATAAAAGGTTTTGAAACCTTAAAACCGCTGTAAAGCATTGCTTGTTCTGAGGTACACATCTGAAATGCTGGCAGGGGTCTGTCTGGGGAATGGATTTCGTGGGTTCTCTGCAGGATTTCAAGAAAGAAATGTCTGAAAACTTGGATGATATTTCAGCCAGCATGAAATCAACGTACATGACATAAAATGAGAGTCAAGATTTCTATTATAACCTTATGGAAAATTATTATCTTTACAATTTTAAAAAAATTTTATAGAAATCACATCCCAGAGAGATTTTGTAGTTTCTCTTATAAATAATGATAAAAAATTTACATAGAATCCTTAAAGGCATGTGCAATTTTATTTTATTATGGCATTGAAATCACAAATGCAAGATAAAGGAAATTTAGTGATTATTACCTTAAACATTATTACTCAGAAAAATTAATTACGTATATGTGTCTCTGTTTGTATTTATCAGCATCTTTTTACTTACTCAAGTTTAATTTTTTCTTTTACCTACTTTTCTTGGTTTCTGTTATAATCAGCCAAACGATCCCAAGATTCTAGTCTACTAATAAACAAACTAAATATCCCTAATTTCTTCTGCTATTGCTATTATCTTGGCATTAGTGACCTCTAAAAGTTAAAATAATGTGATTCTTTTAAGATTTTAAAAAATTACACATATGCCTTAAGAAACACAGGAAAGTAGTAAAGAAAACTATTAACCTTCACAGTCCAAAATAAAACATAGATTTTTATCCTTGGATATTTATTTCCTTGGAGCCTTGTCTATATATATTTTTTTGCAAATAGCATTTTGTGGATATGTTCATTTTATTCAAACAGTCCTCTATTGTAAGACATTTACATTGTTTCCAATAATTTATTTTACCGCTTGCTGCTAAAATGGATAATATTTATGATAATTTACCATAAAAAAAGCCAACTGGATGGGCACTTTTGACCTCTGCCCAGCATGATCAGTATTAAATAATGAATCAGACAGACTCTGGCATGTCCAGGGTGCAAATTATCGAGCTCTGAACAAGAATACTCTGGCCATTTACTGAACGCTAATTAAGCTCCCCATCCCTGGCTTCCTGGCTCAGACAAGTGAGCCATTTTAACATTGTTAACAGGTACATTAAAACATCTAGCAGGTATTTTAAAAGCAAGGACTAGACCATTTTTAAAGCTGTGACCATTGAGAGCCACTATCAGCAGGCAGATTTAAGGCGTTGTCAATGTCAAAGTAATTTCCTATTCTGTTCTTGCAAGGGCACAGTGTTACTGCCTTTGATGTAAAATAACCTAGACTGTCAGACCTTGGGGCTATTGTTAAGTTAAGGACTTCCCACTCAATTTTAGCTCTCATTACATTTTATAACTAGAATAATTGAAAATAGATTAATAATTGGGATAACAAATTCTAACTTAATGGAACAGTTACCCAATTCATTTTAGTTTTGTTTTGTTTTGTTTTGTTTTGGAGACACACATGAAGGTGCTTAAGCAGCTTACTCCTTGCTCTGTACTCAGGGAACCATTTGTGATGCAAGGGACAGAATTCAGGTATACATCGCGCAAGACAAATGCCTTACCTGCTGTACTAACACCAGCTCTTCCATTTAGCTATTAAAGTGTTTCTCTTTTGAGGTCACATTGGTGAACATTCAAATGAGCACACATACCTCATACCTCATGATTTTTTTTTTTTTGGCACTTTTTGGGTCACACCTAACAATGCTCAGGAGTTTCTCCTGGCTCTGCACTCAGGAATTACTCCTGGTGGTGCTGGGGGGACCATATGGGATGCTGGGAATTGAACCCGGGTTGGCCGTGTGCAAGGCAAATACCCTACCCACTGTGCTATTGCTCCAGCGCCCCCCCCATGACATTTTTTTCCCTGAGAAGTGTATGTATATTCTTCCCCAGACTTCCATATCATCAACGTTTACATCATATTCCTTCCTTGTACTGGTTAGACAATCAAACCACTGGCCACTGTCTCTGAGAGAAAACAAGTTTAAGCTGCTTAAAATTTTCCCCACTGAATGTATTTCCTAGCGGTAGGGCGTTCACCTTTCACATGGCCGACCTGTGTTCAATTCCTCCACTACTCTTGGAGAGCCTGGCATGCTACCGAGAGTATCTTGCCTGCACGGCAGAGACTGGCAAGCTACCAGTGGAGCATTGGATATGCCAAAAACAGTAACAAATAAGTCTCACAATGAGAGACGTTACTGGTGCCTGCTCAAACAAATCGATGAGCAATGGGATGACAGTGACAGTGACTGTTATTTAGGCACATTTCAAGAATGTTTAGAAAGATTCTATAATGCTTAAGGATCCATTTGGGGCTGGTGCTGTTTAATAATTTTTGTTTTGTTTTATCTGTGTGCCCAGAGCTGGGGATCTCAGAAGTTACTCCTGATACCACAGTATACTTCTGATACTGTGATCCTGTATTGGGGGACCATATAGAGTACCAGAGATCAAACCTGGTTGGCTAATGCACAGTAAGATCTTACCCATGCATCGTATTATCTCTCCAGCCCCAAGTGATGCTTAATATTGTACTGAAATTTTTTTGTGTGCAGATTCAAGATTTGTTTGGAAAAAAACAAATGGCCAAACAGGGCGTCCAAAGTCAGTATATCAAAATCCTCCTCGAGCTGTATTGTGGATTCACCACCAGGATCTCACCATTCTACAAGGAAGTGATCATTGATGTAAAGAGAGGGGTGCGGTAGGGTGATACCATTTCACTGAAACTCTTCAGTGCCGCCCTTGAGAACATCATGCGACAACTGGAATGTGAAGGAATAGGAGTGAAGATAGACAGTCGGCAATTACACCACCTCCGCTTCGCTGATGACATTGTTCTCATAACACCAAACATTAGCCAAGCGGCACAAATGCTGGCCGACTTCGACCACGAGTGTGGAAAGGTGGGATTGCAGTTGAATGTAATGACAATGCATGATGATGATGCATGATGATACAAAACGATGTTCGTGAAAAACGAACTGGTCTCTGAGGCTCCATTTGCTCTCAATGGAATGAACATCTCCGAATGCAGCAGCTATGTGTACCTGGGTTGAGAAATCAACATGAGGAACATCTTGGTGCCAGAACTGCGCAGGAGGAAGAGAGCAGCATGGAATGCATTCAAGAGCGTCGAAGAAGTGGTTAAGAGAATGAAGAACCTCCTACTCTGGGCACATCTTTCTGATTCCACCATTCTTCCTGCACTAACATATGTCTCAGAGACCTGGGCCCTATGTAAGCAGGATGAGAATGTTATTAGGATATCCCAAAGAGGAATCGAAAGAGCTATGCTGGGAATATCATGTCTCACTCAAGTGAGAAAAGGAATCCGGAGTTCTGACCTCCGTCGACGGTCAAAAATCAGGGATGCTGTCTCATTTGCCAAGGCATCAAAAATCAGATGGGCCAGTCATGTAATGCAATTCAGAAAGGACCGCTAGACTAGAGCTGTTACTGACTGGATTCCACGGGACGTCAGAAGACCTCATGGCCGCCCACCAACTAGATGGTCAGATTTCTTCGTGAAATCCCTGAATGAACGATTTGAGGTTCTTTCTGATCCTGGAGCAAGCAGATATCATTGGGCTGCAACTAGCACTGATAGGGACAAATGGAGATGTTACTGGCACCTGCTCCAGCAAATCGAAGATCAACGGAACTACAAGTGATACTACAAGTGATTCAAGATTTGTCAATGGATCAAAGGGAACTTTATGGTGCAGGTTGAAAGGGGATATAAAGTGTTTGGAGCTGCAGTAAGAGTCATGGATATTTGCGTTATGTTTTCATATAATATTTTTAATATCCAGGCTTTCTTGAAGTCCAAAACATCTACATAATAAATATCAGTGACATAGTAGGTCTGAATCTTAGATTTATTTATCATCATCTGGCAAGACAAATAATTAAAGAGCTGTCGTCACCTTTTGGTCTCTAAGTCCAATAAGCATTAACACATGAATGCAGTGGGCCACTGTGGTAACTTGTAGAAAGAAAAAGCATTTATATATCTAATATTGAAATATAGCATAGATATAAGAGTTAATATGCCCTGTGTTAGGGTAGTTTAGATATGTTGCTGGCACTGGAAGTTGGAAGCAAACTGCTTCTGGGGGTCCTTATACACAGGGATAGAGAAAAAGGCATTTGCCACATCAAGAGCTTCTTACTAGGTACCAGGGGATGTGTTAATCTGTTCAAGCAATGGAACCACATATGGTGTAGCAGCTACAATAGAAGTCACCACATGGTTAGGGTTACCATAATCCTCTGTCATTCTTTAAGATCCATCTGTCTTCCGCACTGACCAAATAGAAGAGTTGAAAGGGGATGTGGTGGGAATCACCAACCCTGAGTCTTACAGTTTTTGATTGTGGCACTAATCTCTTTAATACCCCAAAGAATGCAGTGTTGCTTTGGGTTTACTATTATCCCACTTAAAGGTAGTTAGAATAGCTTCCATTTGGCCTTTCCCATCATAATAGCCCTCCCTTCACAGGTCAACAGCCATTGTGGGGATTCTGCCAGCTGCTATGTATGTCTATTCCAATTATTTGTTTCAGAACTTGGGGAAATAACCATGATGATATGTTGCCCTAACATTACTGTGAGATGGACCTTAACTAAAACTCTGTTGACAACCTGATCTTCTTAAGTCTTTAGTCTGAAATGTATGCCACTGTTATAGTTGGGGTATCTTGGAATTATTGTTAATACATAGCTTATATTTATTATTCTCCCAAAGTTTTAATTATTTCCTTTACTCCAGTGTACAGTTACCCTAGTCAAAGGCATAGGTTTTTCTGACGAAGGGGAAGAAAAATACTACTAGTATAAATTCTTGGTGGTAAAAATCTGGGTTTCTCTGTTCTTCAGCAAGGAGGTAGTCTTCTCTTCAATCAAGTGATCCTGGGTTGTATATTTGCTCAGGTCTGGGAATTTATGAAGAAGATTATGATTTTCTGACTTTCCTATTCAGGTTAGATTTTGTTCATATAAACATAAAGCTTTTGGGCTTAAATGAATCAGATAATAATTTACATTTTCCTATTTTTCTTCAGGAAACTCCATGATCGATCGGCTAATGTTCTAGATTTCTGAGCACGATCCAGGAGTAAGCTCTGAGCACCACTAGCTGTAGCTCAAATCCACACCCCAAAACCAAAGATTTATTAGAATTAAAGGACTTGTTCCCAGATTCATCAAGATAGTTCTACATAGGCCCTTCTAATCTGAGATAGATTCTTACAAAGCCTTTTGATTCTGTTGTTCGTTATGATAATTAGGTTCATCTTGTATTCAACTGTTATGTGCCACTGCCTAGATCCTTCCAACTTAGAATCCATTATATCTATTTCATTCAGTGTGTTAAATTCAGTAACCACATTTTCCATTATGAGGTGCTCTATAGAGATGCAGATGATTACAGTTTTTTTCAAGAGGGCAACTTTCAGCAACCAACTAAACTCTCACATACATTTTTAATTCAACAAGCCATAATACTACTAATGCTAAACCTCTACTTAGCAGTGTATGTCAATAAATATAACCTATTAAAACTTTATGTTCCTTTTGCTATAACTCAACATTCTTAGCATCCAATCCCACACATACTTCTGAGATTTATTCAAGTATATATTTTGAAAATTCAAGCAGTAATTTGAAATGTAAAATAGTTTATAGTTGATCACATTGTACCTATTAGTTACCTGCTGTATCCATTGTACCTATTAGTGACCTGCTAGAAGTTGGATCTAGTTAGTGATCTGAAAGCAAAGAAAATTTTTGTAGGTATGTCCTGAGAATAATCAGCATAGCAACTCCCTCAAAGGAGATCATTTTAATTCCCTCAAATTTTTTAGGGTTAATGCCATGTTGGGGCTGGACTGAGCTATCATGATGAGCCCATGTAAACTGCTCCGCACACTGGCAGGAACACAGGGACCCACGAAAATGGGCGAGATTTCGCGTGTGTCCTGACTGGTTTGGATGAGACTGAACATCTTTTTCTTTTGGCTGCCTTAGTAAATAATTTCATAAATTTCGGTATACTGAAATTGTCACTCTTCCTCTGATCGTAGATCTCTGCTGCTTACTTAGCCTGTTTGTTGTCAGTATGCAGATTCTAGGTACTTAGCTTGTTTGTTTTCAGTATGCAGAAAAGCTTTCAGCTTTGCATGTTCTTCCGGTAACTCATTTGTTGATTACCTCACTGTATTGAGCCATTTAGAGTATGAACTGTAGCACTGCACTGTAGCACTGTCATCCTGTTGTTCATCGATTTGCTCCAGTGGGCACCAGTAATGTCTCCATTGTGACACTTGTTGTTACTCTTTTTGGCATATCGAATACGCCACGGGTAGTTTTCCAGGCTCTGCTATGCAGGTGGGATACTCTCGGAAGCTTGTCGGGCTCTCTGAGAGGGATGGAGGAATCGAACCTGCGTCAGCCGCGTGCAAGGCAAACACCCTACCTGCTGTGCTGTCACTATGAACTGTAGGATGATAATAAAAGGAGATTTGGGGGCTCTCTAACTTTGTCACAGGTCTGAGAGAACCTGGGCCCTCCATGACATAAATTTCTTTCAGGATCCTTGTCTCAGAACCTCTGACTGAACGAATGTTCACATAACAATGCCATCAAATGAATATTTTAAATATTCCAGTAGCATTATATGTTAGGAAGTTGATGACACTGAAATAGAGATTTCTGTATTCTTCTGTAGGTGTGACCAAACCACTTCTACTGGAGATACTGAGATCTCTTCTTGGTAAAGAATATAGCTCAGAAATTAGGGATAGCACGTTAAGGTGCTTTTCTTAACTACCCCTGACTCAGAGTTAATCCACTGTACTGCAAATAGTCCCCTGAGCACTGTCAGGCATGATTGCTGAGAACAGACCCAGGAGTAAACTCTAAGCATCACTGGCTGTAGCCCAAACCTCCCCTCCCCAAAATAAAGATTTATCAGAATTAAAGAATTTGTTCCCAGATTCATCAAGATAGTTCTACATATACTCCTTCTAATGTAGAAAAAAATAATAATAAATCCCAGTCTTTTATAATTAATACCCTTTTTCTAACTGTACACATCTTATGAAGCTAAGATTTCATATTGTGATAAAATTGAGCCAGTCTCAGAATGAACTATTACCTTTGATTATTAGCAAATTCAGGATTACCTTCTGGGGCAAACAGAACTCTCAGGTCATTTATCCTCTTTAGTAGATACTTTCAACAATATTAATGCTTTTATTTCCCCTATGTATTTCATTTACTTTCTATTGAGGTGATATCGGTTTATAAGAGCATTAATGTTTGGTTCATATGCTTTAGGTGTATGGTGATATCACACCACCCCCATCACAATGGTTCCATAATCCTACCTTATTTCTATTAAGCTCAGGTTTCCTTACTCCCCTTCCTGCACTTGCAAAGAAATCCTCAAGTAATATTCTATATGGACTGGAGCGATAGCACAGTGAGTAGGGCATTTGCCTTGCATGCGGCCAACCCGGGTTCAATTCCTCGTTCCTCTCAGAGAGCCCGGCAAGCTACCGAGTGTATCCCGCCCACACAGTAGAGCCTGGCAAGCTATCCGTGGTGTATTCAATATGCCAAAAACAGTAACAGCAAGTCTCACATTACTGGTGCCTGCTCCAGCAAATCGATGAACAATGGGACAACAGTGCTACGACAGTGCTACAGTGCTACAATTTTCTATATTATTTCCAATTTTCACTCCTGTCTTGGTTTTTGGCATGCAGTTTTATATAAGGAAACCTACTTAGAGAAATGTGAGGGAGAGAAATACACGTCAGATAGAGAACATAAGCTTCTCCATAAGAGATAAATCCTCTCCTGTCCTTCAGAATATATATAAATTATACTATTCCACTTAAGGGAAATTCTCAAGTATACCATTCGTGCCTTTGATCTATCGTTGTTCATCTGTAACATGTAACTAACATATAAGCTGCTTATTTATCTGTATTTGAGTAACTTTCTTTTTAAAAGTGGACTTGAGACAGGTATTTTTTTTAATTGAATCACTGTAATGTACACAGTTACAAAGTTGTTCATGATTGAGTTTCAGTCATGCAATGTTCCAACACATCTCTTCACCAGTGCACATTTCCTATTTCCTACCATCAATATTGCCCTCTTACTCCCTCTATGGCAGGAACTTTTCTTCTCTCTCTCTCTCTCTCTCTCTCTCTCTCTCTCTCTCTCTCTCTCTCTCTCTCTCTCTCTCTCTCTCTCTCTCTCTCTCTCCCTCCCCCTCCCCATTCTCATATAAGGCACTGTGGTTCTCAAAACTGTTACTGAAAAGATATTATGCGTATCACATATCACTTTACCTCCTTCAGCACTCAGTTCTTGCCCAGAGTGAGCATTTTAAACTACCATTTTCATGGTGTTCCCCTTCTGTGCACTCCCTTCGCTCCTTTGTGGCAAGTTCCTACAACGGATCAGTCTTCCTCTCCTTGTTTCTACTGTCTTTAAGTATTATTTCCATACTGTGTTTATTTTATATATATATATATATATGTATATATACACATATATATTTTCCAAAAATGGGTGTAACAATTCTATGTTTGTTCCTCTCCCTCAACTCATTTTATTCAGCTTGACATTCTCCATGTTCACCCATATATAAAAAAATTTTATGACTTCATTTTCCCTAATGACTTTGTGGTGTTCCATTGCGCAGATGTGCCATAGTTTATTTATACAGTCATATGTTCTTAGGCACTTGTGTTATTTCCAGAGTCTGACTATTATGAATAGCACTGAAATGAACTTAGGAGTACAGATGCCTTTTCTGTGTTGTATTTTAGGGTCCCTAGAATATATTCTCAGGAGCAGTATTGTGGGGTCATATGGAAGCTCAATTTCTAGGTTTTTAGAGGAATGTCTATATTGTTTTCCAGAATCTAAGACTTCACTCTAAGAGCATCTGCCACTCTGTGGAGGATCCTTCTTGATCTGATAAATAGGTTTTCCTCATTTGCCTCACCCTTAAATTCAGAATACTTTCTGATTCAACCCTAAAACATTTTCTCTTTTCTATTTACAACCACCACTTGGTTTTATCATTCAGTAACATGGCAATAAATATGACTTATGTACTGATGGCCTTCCAACAGGACCAAAAATCCAGTAAATAGCTCCACCTAGAAATCTAAATGAAAGTTCAAATGATATAAACAAAATTGAGATTCCTGATCCTCTCCCAATACCTGCTCTGGTCCACATTTCTCATCTCATTTCATGGCTACTCCATTAGGTTTCTCAAATCCTAAGTTAAATTAAAAATTATTAATAACCTAACAGTTTACTTTATATACCATGTGTAATCAGCAAATATTATTGATATCACCTTTGGAATCTACCAAGAATTGGCCCAATTCACCCCACATTTCACTGTTTCTCACTAACCTTCCTGATTTCAATCTTGACTCCCTGAAAACTATTTTTCAAATGAGAAATCAGAGTATTACAGTGTAATATTACAGTTATACAGTGTAATATGGTGTAGTCAGACTCCATCTCTTTTGGTTCAAAGATCTCCAAAGACATATTATTTCCTTCCAATTAAATACATACATTTTTAGATTGATCATACCATGTTATCGGTACTTTTCTACATGCTGAAGTTTCCCCCTAATCTTCTAATTCTCAGATCTCTTGTTCTATTTCATTCTTTCTTTTAAATCTATTCTACCTGTCCTGGCTCTTTATCTGTTCCTCAAACATTCAAGTGTGTTTTTACCCCATAATATTGGTACTCGATATTCATTTTATCACAAAGTCAATTACTGCAAGTATCTGTACAATTCAATCACTCATGTACAAAAAAAAATCTGTGAGTGAAATAATTTAAAATTGTAACTCTTATTGATGACACTTTAAAAATTTTTATCTTTTATAATGTAAATAAAATTATAAACCTTATAATATTCTACTGATATTACTTATTTTATACCATATATTTTAATCTCCATCTTTCCCCATAATTACAATGCAAACTCATGAAGGAGGACAGTACTGTTTGCTTTGACTCTTGTTTAATTCACTTTATTATTGCTTTTTCACAGTCCTGAATGATTTTAGACAATTCATAAAACATAACAAATAGCTATTTTATTAAATAATAATTGTGTATGATAAAATGTTCATAATCACGAATACCAGAGAAATTCAAATCAAAATTACAATGAAAGATCACTTCACACCAGTGAAATTGACCTTTATTAGAGACCTTTGGTGGAGGGAAGTAGACATTAAGGAAGGGACTGGTGATCAAATATTTTATGCCTGAAGCTCAATCACAAATAAATTTGTGACTTTGTAATTCATGTTGATTCAATTACTTTTAAAGAAAAAACAGAAATAGAACCTGAGAGGGAAGAGTTTTGAGATAGTTGGGAAGGGGAGGTGGATACATTGGTGGAGGGTGTGGTGCTCGAATTATGTGCATGAGAAATTTTTAGTAATAGTATTGTAAACCACAGACTCTTACTCAATAAAAAAGAAATAAAAGTGGAAGAGTAAATGCAAAGTCAAAAATAAAAGCAAACAAAACACCAGAAGCAATACATGTGGATTGAGATGTGAATAAAAAGAAAATCTCATTCACTGTTGGTGGGAATTTATACTAGTTCAACCCTACAGTAAGCAATCTGGAAATTGATCGAAAACAAAAAATAGGACTAACATATAATCTAGAAATCCTATTCTTCCATATCTATAAATGAATATAAAAACACAAACAAAAAAGGTATATACACCTCTATGCTCATTATAGCACTACTTAAAATAGCTAAAATAATTGTAAACACCCCAATGAGAAATGTGTAGACAAAAAAATATGGCAAATATACACAATAGAACACTACTCAGTTATAAGAAAGATGAAACTTTGGGTTTTTTTTTTTTTGCAACAACATGGATGGAATTAGATGGTATCATGACAAGCAAATTGAGTCACAAGGAAAAAAAATAATCAAATGGTCTCACTCACCAGAGGTAGTATAAAAGGAAGCAAACAAAAGAAAGAAATAGACAGCATTTAATTAAAACAAACCCTTACAATCTGATAACACAAATGAGGTTATCTGAGATGGAGGGTGGATAAAAGTGTCTTATTGACAATGATGGAGGGATATTGGCACTCCTTTGGTGGGGGAGAATATGATGTAATAAAGTTTTATCCCTAAAACATATGAAGATTTACGTTCTTGTCAGAACAATACTTGATATTTTAAAAAGGAATAAAAGTGGGAGCTGAGAGACAGTGCATAAGGTAAAGACATGCCTTGCATAGAACTGAGTTAAGTTCTCGGAATCACATGATCCCTAACCAGCTCTGGATATCACCATGGAGCCTCCAAAGTACCTCCAGGTGTGGCCCTGAAGGTCTCTAGAGTGATCCTAGTATCTTACAGAAGGCCCAAGTGTCATTGCAGCCTAAGGGTCTTTCATTGAATGGAAAATTAGTGGAAAATTATCAATTGGACCTCTAGGTCTTCTCCTGAGACCTGCTTGGTTGTCTCTTACCACCACCTCACCTCCACCTACCCTCCAAAAAGAGTAAATATGCATTACAAAAGAATATAAATGAATGCAGATTGAGAAAACTTTAACATATATAATTTACATTACATTAATTTCACTAATATTAATGAGATCTTATAAGCCACTAAGGATACAATGATTAAACCAATAGAAAAATAAATGCTCATAGCCTCAAAACAGAGAAAAAATTTTAATGACTGAAAGATAAAATATGCATCAAAAAAAACACATGATGTTCACACTCACCAAAGATGGATAAAATATAAATGTAAGGCAGATAAAGATAAGAATTTTGCAATTTTTTAATGAAAGGGGAGAACACAAATTAGCTATAATATGGTACTATAGTAGGAGAAACTGGAAATACACATTTAAAATTTAAAAATTAGTATTTGAAATATAGGAAAACACTTCTTGGATTTTTTTCTTGTTTTTTTGAGTCTACGACATGATGTACTCAAAGGCCTTCTCCTGGTTCTGTCGATGCTCAAGGATCACTCCTGGTGGTGCTTGATATGGAATTCCAGGGATTAAACCCAGGTAGCAAAGCAAAAGCCCTGCAAGGTGCACTATTCTTCCAACCCCTTGAAATTTACTCATTCTTATTATTTCCCTCAAATGGCTATATGTGAGAATAATGGGTTGCCAAAAGAAGTTTTATTCCATTGTGAATCTGTCCATATGCTTCTAATTAGTCATTTGTCATGGAAAATAGTGTAAAAGTATACCTGGAAAAGAAAATCTAGAAAAGAAAGGCTCATAAGGCATGGTGCTATAAAAGTATAATCATGGATTTTACCTGCTAACTATGTCAGGGAACAATTTCAAAATAAAATTCTTTTTAATACCAAGTCATATGATAAGTAGCCAAACAAGTCCAAGGGACTTTTATGTCAGTCCAAGGCACACTGACTACACCTGATTTCTGACTACCTACAAAACATTTTTTGGGGGGTCACATCCAGCAACGCACAGGGCTTACTCCTGGCTCATGCACTCAAGAATTACTCCTGGCGATGCTCGGGGGACTATATGGGATGCTAGGAATCGAACCCCGGTGGGTTGGCCAAGTGCAAGGCAAACGCCCTACCCGCTATGCTATCACTCCAGCCCCCTACCTATAAAACTTTAGACCCTGTATACTGTATACACTACTGGGACTAGAACAGTAAATTAAACTAATGTCCTATGGCAGGAGGTCTTAGGTTTCAGTTGGTGAGATATGATTGTGGTTTGGGTAGAATATAATTACTGAGAAGTATGTAAATTTAAGATTTATTTTAGAATATTATACAATACACTGGAGCAATAGTACAGTGGGTAGGGTGTTTGCCTTGCATACGGCCGACCCGGGTTCGATCCCTCCATCCCACTGGGAGAGCCTGGCAAGCTAACCGAGAGTATCTCTCCAGCAAGGCAGAGCCTGGCAAGCTACCCGTGGCGTATTCAATATGCCAAAAACAGTAACAACAAGTCTCACCATGGAGATGCTACTGGTGCTTGCTTGAGCAAATCGATGAACAATAGGATGACAGTGCTACAGTACAGTACTACAATAGATCCATTTATTTATTTAAGCATTGTAAAATGGGAGTTCTAAATGACTTTTATTTTATCTAGATTTACCTTTGGATAAATGGTTTAACCATTTCATTCCTAAGACAGGGAAACTTAGTGGGGCAAGGGGAATATCAGAGATTCTGTTTTGACAAGGCATTTTTCAAATTTTCACTGAGGCATTTTATAGAAGTACAGAAATTTAAACCAAAAAAAAAAGAGGACTACCTTTGACCATATAAATTTAGAATATGCTGGCATAAAGACAGTGTTTAAAGTTATAACACCAAGGAAGCATAAGGAGGGATCTGAGCAATAGTGCAGCAGGCTGGGTGCTTGACTTGCATGTAGATGATGCAGATTCAGTACCTGGCACTACATGTGGTACCCCAGGCCCTGCCAGGTATGATCTCTGAGCACAGATACAGAGATGATCCGGAGTCGCGGCACAAGAAGCAGACCCTCCGCGCCTAAAGACTGTGATCCTGAGGTCTCCCAACCCATTTTGGCACCAGAGCGGATTCTTGCAGCCATCCATTTTGACTGTGAACTGAGCTAAAATATTAGAAACCCAAAACCGCGCGGCACTCTCAGCAATGAAGAGAAATGATTAGATGATGCCTATTCAGCAGGCCTGATTGTTGGGGAAAATTTCCAATCAATAATAGTGAGTTCTGTATGGAAATATGGAATGTACTCAAAGTTTATAGAGAATAAAGGGAATATCATTAGCTACTTAGATGGGGGGTGGGGTGGGAGGGGGGTGTATTGGGGTTCTTGGTGGTGGAACATGTGCACTGGGGAAGGGATGGGGGTTTAATCAATATTCGACTGTGACTTAAACCTGAAAGCTTTGTAATTTTTTTCATTCTTTTTTTCACGGTGATTCAATAAAATATTTCTTTAAAAAATACACTTAGGGAATTATTTTCTTCTTAGTTAAAAATAATTATTTGATATTGAATATTTCAAAGAGGTTGAAAACTGTGTTTCTTTCATGTTTTTTCAATAAAAATGTAAACCACCATAGTTATTTAGAAAATCACTGACAGTATTTTCTTAAAGAAAATAAGTGCATACCCCCTAAAACTAAGCAGCAATTCTGATCCTGGGTGTATTTATATTAACAAAATTATGTTCATAAGTTTTCCAATGGGCATGGAATTTTATGACCCCAAACATGAAATGGTCATGCAGGAACAAGATTTAAAAAATATATATTTCTATAGTGCAATTGTACATGGGAATAAATTACAATGAGAATTAGAAATGTAAATATAGGTATAAAGTATCATGCACAATAAAATTATGTAGTATGTGATTACATTTATATATAAGTCAGAAACATATTACATAGACTAGGAAATATGTAATGTTAATAAGCTAAGGAAGTATAAAAATATCTGAAGAGTACTAAATCAACATATGGTATTCACATAGGATTATTAATTATTTCTACGTTTTCTCTCTAAAGTTGGTTTTATATGGCTCTATACTTGCAATTACACAAATTTCATATGAAGGAAAAACTGTGGAGCTTTTTGTATTTTAATTTTTAAAATTTAGATATATTTTTTAATGAATCGCCATGGGGTACAGTTACAGACTTACAAATTTTCATGTTTACATTTCAGTCATGCAATGATCATGTACCCATCCCTCCACCAGTGCCCACTCTTCACCATCAGTGATCCCAGTATGCCTCCCACCACCCCCATCCCACCTCTGTGGCAGGGCATTCCCTTTTGCTTTCTCTCTCCTTATGGGTGTTGTGGCTTGTAATAGAGGCATTTAAGTGCTAAATGGGCCAGGTAGAGAGTACAGGGGTCAAAAGGTTCTGGGTTCTAGCCTACGATCTATATGACATGCCAGTGCAGCTGGGGTGGTCCTGGTGGTACCAAGCAACCCTGCAAGGCAGAACCTGAGTAATGAAATACACAGCCCGATGGGTCAAATACCAAGACACTGGACCCTGGGGCCCCTGAGCACTGCCTATGATGTGTTTCAAGAACACCCACTCTAAATTATGCTACTCATTTTTCATCCTTAATGAAAAAACATTTTACTCATTAAAAACCTCTGAGGTACTCTAGGAGAAAATTAATATCAATTCATAACCTTTTTGTCAGTTGTCTGCATTTAACTTTAATAATTTAATTTCCAACACATTTAAAATTTTGTCTAATACTGAAACAAACTGTTTGCTTATTTCTGGCAATGTTTCTTAAATAGGGCAGAGACCATTTATGAAAATTGAGCTAATCTGCTTAAATTCTTTACTGTGAACTCATTTTTTAAAACATTTACTTATATTTCACCACTAATGGAATGGGAGAGGATACTTCAGAAAATGCTCAATTATTCTAAATCCCCATTTTTCCCATGCAAGTCATATCAATCTTGTTAATTTTTTCTTTGCCATGAGTGTAAGGGGCTATTTAACAAAATTCATGTGGTTAAGTTTGTTGCTTTAATAAAGCTCAAGAGGATAGAATTAAATTAGTTTAGGGTAATTGCTTATAATTAGATATTCTTAATGGAAACTGAATCAGTCCTAAGTTATTCTAAAAACCTGCTTGTTTAAATACGCTGCCCTTCTCACAACTTCCTTTTTCTCCTCCTAGCATAGAACAAACTGTTTTCCAGTTCTCAAGGCAGATTTCCATTTACTTAGAAAAGACTCTGAGGCACATTCAGAGAGAGGTTGTAAAGTAAACATTTATTGGTCATTACGCTAAAGAACAGATAATTACAGGCCTGGGATTTAGAGTGTGCAAAGGTAACTATCCCTTAAATTTTCTAAAGAACGGTGGAAAATAAGAGGCAATATAACAGCCAACGAGACATGCATAATGATGGCCGTGAAGTGGAGGGGCAAATATAGGACAGAAAGTCTCAGAGAATATCAAGTGTGATTACCTGTTATCTCCTTCAGTTGCTCTTGAACAATCTTGATATGGCTCCCCCTACTTGTTGTTAGGTAGAGAGACTAAACTTAGGTAAGGGCCCTGCTTCAGAAGGGCGCCCTGGAGCTCCCAGCAATGTGATATTCAGTGGGTCGTGCCAGGGGGGTTACATCTGTTTTGAATTGGAGATATCTTCACACCAAAGGGGTGGAGAGATAGCCAAGTGCACAAGCAGCCAGTGTTCTATAAAATCACCCGACTTTGATTTTTTTTTTTTTTTTATCTTTCTCTCATCAAAACAGCGGAGAGGTTAACTTCTCCACTTGACAGATGTGTAAAAGGCTGGGGCAAGAAGGAGCCTGACATGCTTTATGGAACTCTGTGGCATAAGAATGTTTTTACCCCTCTCATGTGAAAAATTCAACTTCAAATGACTTCCACATGGGTGGTTTGGTGCTATTCCATGTGAGACCCTGGCTTTTGTCTTCTACATGCCCTTGTTCTCTAAATTAGATTTGCTCATTTGGTTAAACGCTTTCTTGTGAATTCCAAGTAATAGGTTCTTCTTGGGCTCAGTACATCAAGATTCTTCATCAGATAGCTCAGATTCAGAGATGAAAAAGAATAGAATGGTCAGGGATCATGAGTTAGTCAAATTCTGAAAATGCACTTTTTTTTTGACCTACCATATCTGCTTTATGCTGCAGAGCAAAGGACATAAGACAAATCACAGATGCCAGACATTATTACTTACTACTCTAGTAATGCTGATTCATTTGGCCCATGGTTTATTTTCCTCTTAGTGCAATATATATATATATGTATATATATATGTATATGTATACACATATATATATTTAGTTTGTGGAACATATATTAAGGTAATCTTAAGTGTACTTTTAAAGGAAAATAAAACTCCAAATAAAATTTGCACATGTTTTTAAGTTATGCATTATAGAGGAAATTGCAAAGTAAAGTGAAGAAAATATGAAGTATCCTAAAAATGAAGCACCTGTCAACTAGACTACATTTGGCTACAAAATAAATATGAATCTTCCCCTTTTCAGAGGAAGGTATTCGCCATAACTTTTAACTAATTTCTTTAAGGCCATACAGACAATAAGTGAAGTAGCACACTAGCACTGCCGACCTGTTGTTCATAGATTTGCCCAGAGGGCACCATAACGTCTCCATTGTGAGACTTGCTGTTAATGTTTTTGGCATATCGAATATGCCATGGGTAGCTTGTCAGGCTCTGCCATGCGGGCGTGACATTCTTGGCAGCTTGCCGGGCTCTCTGAGAGGGACAGAGGAATTGAACCCGGGTTGGCCATGTGCAAGACAAATGCCCTACACGCTGTGCTATCACTCCAGTCCAATAAGTGAAGTACAAAGGTCAAAGTCCACGTTATTTTTTTGCACCAGCTCTAGATACCTCTGATCCGAAAATGAGAACTGCCTGATGATACTGTTTTGTAAATATACCCACAATGGGCAGGGGAGTTAGTTCAATGCCTGACTGTCAGTTGTTTTTGTGTTCAATTTCTTACACTGATTGTTTCCTCCACACTGCCAGGGTGGTCTACTGAAACTGCAGCATTTGAGCAGTATTGACCAAATATTGCTAGGAGTGGGTCTGGGTAAACCAGAACACTGCTACTGAGAACTCCCCCACCTCCACCAAAAAAAAAAAAAAAGATATGCCCTAACATTTTCTGATATTTCTTTTGTTAAAGGGGTGTTTTTTCTCCTACTCTCGTCCTACTTCAGTGATGCATTTGTGGCAGTGGAAGTAGATCCAATAGGTAGGTGGAAGTGCCTTGCTAGATAGACTAGGATATAGAAAATGCTGTGGTTTTCACCTGAGTCTTATGGTATGATCCCCCTGGAGTTGGTGACCATGAAATCTAGTGATTATCTTTTGTGCTTTTTTCTCTTTTCAAGCTCATTATTTCCATATAGAAATATGGCTGATTTTTGTTTATTTATTTTGTAGTCTGCTTTGTTGCTGTATTGGCTTGTTTCCCAAAAAAATTATTATGGTGTTTTAGGGTGCTCTATGTAAATTAGCATGCCTTATACAATTAGAGATAGTTTAATTCTTTTCCAATTTAGGATCTATTTGATTTCTTTATCTTGTTTAATTGCTGTGGTGAGGTCTCCCAAAATTTTATTGAAAAAATTTTATTGAATAGTGGGAAGAATTCTGACATCCTTGCACTGTGCCTGATCACAGAGATGAAGCTTCCATTGTTCCACCACTGAGTCTGATGCTGACTGAGTGCTTATTGTAACAATTATAATCTTGAGTTATTTTTCCTTTATTTCTATCTTGAGGGTTTTAGCATGAATGTATGTTGAGTCCTATAAAAATCTCTCTGCATCAATTGATATAAATACATAACATTTCTTTACTTTTATTGAAATGGTGTATTTTATTAATTAATTTGTCTGCATTGAACTATCCTTTCATCCTTGAATAAATTATAGCTTATCATGGTGTATATTATTTCATATGTTGCTGGATTTGGATCTTTAAAGTTTTGTTGAGGATCTTTGTGACCATGTTCACCAAGGATATTAGTCTATATTTTCATTTTAGTAATATCTTTGTAATAACAAGTCTCACAATGGAGTCATTCCTGGGGCTGGTGCAATAGCACAGTGGGTAGGGCATTTGCCTTGCATGCGGCCGACCCGGGTTCGATTCCCAGCATCCCATATAGTCCGCTGAGCACCTCCAGGAGTGATTCCTGAGTGCAGAGCCAGGAGTAACCCCTGTGCATCGCCAGGTGTGACCCAAAAAGCAAAAAACAAAAAAAAAAAACAAAAAAACAATGGAGTCATTCTTGGTGCCCGCTCCAGCAAATCGATGAACAACAGGATGTATCATGTGTACTATCAATATAGTGCTATCAATATATTTGTAAGCCTTTTGTATTGAGATAAATTAGCCGCATAGAATTTTCTAGGAAGACTTATTTTCTCTTTGATATTTTGGAAGGGAATATCTGTAGAATATCTGTAGAATATATGTAGAAAGTTTTCTTTAAGGACAGTTTATAACTCTTGTGAACCTATCTGGACCTGGGCTTTTATATTGGAGAGACTTTCAATTACTGTTTCAGTTTTATCACTCCTGATTCATTTATTTAGGTTTTATTCTTTATTCTAATTCAGTCTTGAGAGCATGAGAACATGATTGTAATAATCCATTTATTTCTTGTGGGTTTTCAAGCATGGGTTCATAGCAATCTCTCATGTTCTTTTATATGTCTCAGGTTTTTGATGCAATTTCTCCTTTTTCATCTCTAATCTTAATTATTTAATTTTTCTTTCTTTTTTCCTCATGAGTTAAGAGTATGCTTATCTTATTTATTCTTTCAAAAACTAAGCACCTGATTTTACTTATTCTCTGTAATTTCCTTATTTCTTCATCATTGATTTCTGCTCTGATTTTTAGTATTTTCTTCCTTCAACTTATTTTGGGATTCATCTTTTTTTTATAATTCCTAAGATGTAGTGTTTATTTGAAACTTTTGTTTATTTCCTGATGTAAAAAGCAATTGCTGTGAACTTACCATTAGTGCTGCTTTATTTGTGCTCTGTACATTTTAATAGTTTGTTCCTTCATTCTTATTTATTCCAAGAAATATTTTTACTTATTCTCTTTTACCCAATATTTACTTGACAGTATGTGGTGTATTTTCAAAATATTGGAATTTTTCTAAACTTTTTCTGAAAAGTGACCTGATAATATTTCTATTCTTAGACTTTACAAAAATAATCAGATTGGGAGACAACATATGGTTTATCCTGGAAAACATTCCATGGGCACTGAAGAAGAATGTATATGCAAAAACTGGGGGGATGAAAGATTCTTAACATGTCTATTAGTCCTGGTTATTCCAATTTCTTATTTAGGGTTCTTGTCTTACAGATGTTCAATCTGGATTATTTGTCCAGTGAGGAGAATGAACTATTAAAGTCTGTATTCTATTGTTTAACCATCAATGTATGTCATCAGCTCTATTAGAAGTTGCTTTTTAAATTTTGCTGCTTGCATGTTGAAAAGAGATAAGGCCTCTTCATGTACTAATACCCTTTTCAGTATGTAATGTCATTTATTTCATTACTATTTTTAGTCAAAAAATTATTTATTCTGATACAAATATGGTCATACCTGATTTTTTCTGTGTTTTTGTTTTTTGTTTATTCTATCATTAGCCTGTATTACTGGCTTCCATATTCTCATCCTGAGCCTGTTTACCAGTAGAGTTTAAATGTGTTTCTTTTACTGCTTAGTAGAGAGTGGATTTTGTTTCCAGATCCATCCAGCCGCTCAGCACCTTTTGATAAGAGAGTTCAGTTTATCCATATTTAGACTAACTATTGGGATAAAGTTTTTTGTCATTTTTTTATGGTATTTTTGCCAGTGTACATTTGTTTTACAGATGCCCTTTGGTATTCTTGGGTAGCTTATTTAAATAATTGTCTTCAACATCTCCATTTTTTGTATATCTGAAACAATTTTATTTTATTATGTTTGGACCACGACCAATGTTTTTCAGGGGTTTTCCTGGCTTTGTGCCAAGGGAACATTTCTGGCAGTTGTAGGGGGACCATGTATGGTACTGGGAGTGGAACAAGGGCTGATCATGTACAAGGCAAATGCCCTAACTCCTGCACTATAGCTCATTCCAGAATGTTCTTATCACTCCCTCAAGTATGAATGATAAACTTACAAGGTTTTCTTGACTAAAGGCTATTCTTCTTTAGTACTTTAAGTATATTATTTCATTCCCTCTTGCATGTATAATTTCATTTGAGTATTCTGGCATAAATTTCAAACTATTTTATTTGCACTTGAGGCATTTTTTTCTCTTGCCATATTAAGGAGTCTATTTCTTTGGTTATTTTCATTATTATTATATGTATCTTGGTTTTGTTCTGTTTAAGTTTATTTTGTTTGACACCTCTGGGCCTCCTGGGTCATTGCATGAATCTTCCTCTTCAGGTGTGGGAAATTCTCAGCTACTATCTCATCCCCCAGCCATTCTTCTCTATTCTCTCTCTGCCTGGAATTCCTATGATTTGGAGGTTGTTGATCTTACTATTTCTATTAAACATATTAAAATGATTTATTTAAAATCTCTATTCTATTGCCTCTACTTGACTGATACTCTCATGTGCCTGTTTTTCAAGTCATGTCTTGATTTTTGACTTCTATTTCACTGCTGTGCCCTACAACAATATTCTTAAATTCTTTCTTCTTTTTTAATGCATCTTTCAATTTTGAGATCAATGTTTCTATAAGTTTATTTATTCTTTCTTCCAATGATATTTAAGTTCGGTAAACATTGAAAGTATATTACTCTGAAGTTATCCTCAGGCAACATCCAAAGTTCTGCTGTACTTTAGGACTTTTCCCAGGCTCTGTCCCCACTCACTGATGTGACTTTATTCTTTTTTATTATTCCTGATGCTTTGTGGGAGCTAAGAGGGGATCTTTGATTTCCACTTCTCTTAACAGAATCCTGTGCTCCTATTTACAATACCAGGTGAGGGTCTTTGAGGATACTGATTTCTGGTGGATAGAATCCCTTGTAATGATTATATCCTAGGGCTCATAGTTAATGACATCTTGCAGTTGATGTGGAATCCCAGTCCACCTGACTTGGACAGTGACTAGAGAGGATGATCAAGTGTACCAAAGAGTGCTATTCAGCTAGCTGCTCTTTGTAGCCACAGGAGGATTTTTTCAATTAATAGTATCGCTGTGAGAATACTCTGCTTAACAATAGTGTCATAAATGGAGATCATTTCAGGGTCTCTGATACCTTCTACCACCTGGATTAATGCCCCATCATTGTTTATTTTTGTTCTACAAAGGCTACTCCCACCTCTGGCTTAAGACAAATGCTCTCCATTAGCTCTGGCTACTGCCAATTCTCAGTTTCTTCCTGTCACAGTATAAAAAGACACAAAAGTGATTCTTTTTGGATTATTTGTTTGATGTCATACAAGTTGGGTTGGAGATTAAGTGAACTGTGCTCACTTTGGTGAAACTTTCTTTGAGTCTGAGCTGGCTGTATCTATAAGCTTCAGACTATATGACAACATGAACCAGAAGGATGGGACTGACACTGAGAATCTGCCAGTGGATGTGGCTGTGATTCCTGTTGTGTAGGACCAAGACAGCAACCCTCCTGGGTGGTGCTCAGCTCAAGAATGTCTGCTCTAATTTGGGCCAGGTGTTGTCACACAGTTTCTAGTGGTCAACAAGGCCCCCTGATTTTGATTCTTGAGTTTCCATGTAATTCTGAACTATGTGAGAAGCCTAAACATTTAGCACCACAGCGTGAACTGGTGAATGGGATACAATCATGCCAGCTCAAGTAGTGAGAGAAGACCCCTCAACCAGGAGGTAGGACTTTCTTTAGTGACGTAGCCTGTAGGTCGTCCTGGGAGGGGGGGGGGCGTTCCCGGCGCGCCTTCCGCCCAGGGATGAACCGGAGCCACAGCACGAGAAGCAGACCCTCCGCGCCTATTGACTGTGATCCTGAGGTCTCCTAACCCATTTTGGCACCAGAGCGGATTCTTGCAGTCAAGTAGTGAGAGGTTAGAGCAGAATTAAGAAGGCAACCCTAGAAGGCATCAGTTACCACAGGAATGTGTACTCTCTGCTCACTCCAGGAGTGACAACCTACTGTGTTGGATTCATGAGGGCCCAAGTCTAATTTTAACTTAGTAGAGCTGGCATAAAACTGATGCTCTGGGAGTTGGAGAGATATACAGTGGGTAGGGTGCTTTCCTTCCATGTGTGTTCAATACCCAGCATCCTCTGTGTCCCTCCAGGAGGTATACCTGAGCCAAAAGTCATTAATAAGCACTGAGAACTTCCGAGTATGGCTCCCAAACCAAAAAGAAAAAAACAAAACAACTTTGTAAGTGCTTCATAAGACTCTGGTTTGCATACTTGTGCTGTGTTGGCATTTTTGTCCTGTACTAACTCACTAATTTGTTTTCCCCTGTTTTATTTCAGTTTCTCCTTTCCTTCTCACCCAGCAGAGGCAAGCATTGTTGACTCTGAAATTGTCCAAAGTTCTGTGTTCTTTAGAGTTTACTGCCATCAATACAATGAAATAGAGTGATAGTTTGTGAAGGCAAAAGCCACTAAGATTCCTTTGTACTAAGTTAAAAAATAAAGTTGCTATACACCTGAGATATGCAAGGAATTTGTGTGGCTGACTTTGGCAACAGAAGCAAGCTGTTTCTGGTGGTTCTCCTGGATAATGATATAAAATAAAGCATTTGTACATAAGTAACTGCATACCAGTTACCACAAGATGTGTTAGTTTGTTAAAGGAAATTAGATTTTGCTTGGCCCATCATAATATTTTGTGCTACATAGATCTAAAACCATTGGAGATATTCTATCAGATGCTAAGTGTATCTATTATGCCAGTTGTGCATTTTCAAAGAGAGAAAATAGCCACTAATATGTTCATGACCCACTGGACCTGCCACTAGGCAGACCTGAGTTGAAATAACTTAATAATTGCCTTAGGATCCCCTATTCTGATTGGTGTGTTACAAAGAAGTTTTGTGTGTCCCCAAATCAATGTGGGTTCAGAGTTCCTGTCCAAGAGTTACTATAAGTTCTGATATTTCCCATTCTTATATGAATAGCCTTCCTGGTAAAAGCATAAATCCCTTTGGGTAGGTCTTAGAAAAAGATTTATACTATAAGTATTGACAATGTACTGGGATCTTTCCTCAAAGTGGTGCAGATTCCACATATTTCAAAAGGTTTGATTTAATGAACTGACTGAAGTTTGGTAATTGACAGAGAGAACTCGGCCTTCTGTTTTTTATGATTCAAATAGGACTTTGTTTACTCAACCTAAAATGTTTTGCTTATATAAGTCAAAAATAATTTTGTAGGCTTTCTAACTTTAATTTCTAAAAACACCGTGATGAACTAACCAGCTCCACTGCTCTGCAGAGACAGAGTATTTAGATTACTGCTTTGATTCCATTGTCCATCATGGCAAGTACCCCCACATTGCCTTTGAGAGTAGAATGCTGCCACCAGGTCCCTGATAAACTGGCTTCTAGTTACTGTCATTAAATTCAGGTCACCCAGTTTAGTCCCTGAAGTTCCATTGTGAGAGCTGATCTACATACAGAAATCTTAAAGGATGACCTAGTCTCAAAAGAAGCAAGAATTTATACAAATATACAAATTTTGTGACCTAAATAATGTGACTGAATTTCTCAATATGTTATATGTTTTTTTTACCATAAAAGTTAATTAAAGCTTACTTTGCCTCTTCCTGGCAGAATGACAGTATAGCATAGGTGAAAAGAGAGAAAGAAAGAAAGAAAGAAAGAAAGAAAGAAAGAAAGAAAGAAAGAAAGAAAGAAAGAAAGAAAGAAGAGAGAGAGAGAGAGAGAGAGAGAAAGAAAGAAAGAAAGAAAGAAAGAAAGAAAGAAAGAAAGAAAGAAAGAAAGAAAGAAAGAAAGAAAGAAAGAAAGAAAGAAAGGAACAAAGAAAGGAACAAAGAAAAAGAAAGAAAGAAAGAAAGAAAGAAAGAAAGAAAGAAAGAAAGAAAGAAAGAAAGAAAGAAAGAAAGAAAGAAAGAAAGAAAGAAAGGAGGAAAGAAAGAAAGAAAGAAAGAAAGAAAGAAAGAAAGAAAGAAAGAAAGAAAGAAAGAAAGAAAGAAAGAAAGAAAGAAAGAGAGAGAGAGAAAGAAAGAAAGGTAATAGATTTTCAATTATAGCTGGTTTCAATAGTGAGAGCACTGATTAGAAACCTGCACAAAGACATCTTTAATTATAGCTTTTAGAAATTTACAGTTAAAGCTTTGCCTATAGCATTATATTCATATTAGTTTTTTGATGTTGCCAAGCCTTGCTCATGTGATTATTTTTCATTTTAAAGCATGCAATGTGGAATGATATTATAATATCATAGACTCAATTAACAACCTAACAAACTGAATTGGATACTTACATTTGAATAGATGTGGCTCATTGCCAGCAGGTTTTTTTTTTTTGTCATTTAAACACCAACATCCAACTATGATGAAGAAGAAATTTAGAAGTTCTACATGAAGCTGGAGAAGTTCTATAAAGAAGACCACACCTTCTACAAGGTCATTGTTGGTGATTTTAATACCAACATAGGACCTATAAGGTCACCTGAAGAACTCCACATCGGGACCCACGGCCTAGAATGGAAAGAACAGGGTGAGAGACTGTCTGAGTTCATCATGTCGACCAAGACCATCCGTGGTATCTCACAGTTCCAGAAAGCCGAATCTAAATGCTGGACATGGGAGTCTCCCATTGGACAGTTCCACAACGAAATTGACTACATCATATTCAATCGAAAGTTTTTCCTGACTGATGTTGCTGTTGTCCCAAACTTCCAAATGGGATCAGACCACTGTTTCCTTTGTGCAAAATTCTACTTCACAGAGCAGGGAGAAAGGGCTGCAAAGTCTAAGAAGAGAACTCCCAGAACGACCACCATCTGGGAGCTCTTTGGCACTATTGCAGCAATATAGGAAGATTCCATCATTGACAACATCAACGATGAATATGATTGATTGGTTCAGAACCTCCATGATTGTGCAAGTAGGGCAGAGAGAGAGAAAACCACAAAAAGTCACCTGTTTCGGAAATTCTCAAGCTCATTCGCCAATATGGTCTGGCGTGAGCAAGCCTCAGGCAATCACAAGCTAATGTCTGAGCTCGCAAAGCTGTCCAGAGAAGCAATAAAGGAAGACCTCAAAGAGAGAAGAGCAGCAGTGTTGGCCGATGAAGCAGAAGCTGGGAAAAGTAATCACAATGCTTGCCTGTTCTTCGCCAACTACAAGACCAAGATGACTGCCCTTCAATATCTTGATGGATCTATCACATCTTCCAGGAGGGCAATGGAAAAGGTTATCCATGATTTCTACTCAGATCTCTTTGATAGCCACTTCTACCTGCCCACATAGAAATTCTGCAGGATGGATATATTGTTCCCAGTGCTCTCTCTTTCAAAATCTGACACAACAATTTATCGCTAAAGAAGTGTACAGCACCTGATCCAGACAAGGTCAGACCCGAACACCTGAAGATACACTGTCTCAGCTCTTCACATGCTGCCTGTCTGAACGCAAGGTTTCATCCCAATGGAAAACCAGCAGGACTGTCCTGTTGTACAAGAAGGGAGACATCCATGACATTGGCAACTATCGCCCTATCTGCTTGTTGTCCAATGTCTACAAGTTATTCGCTTGAGTCATCCTGAATAGGATTGGCAGAACACTAGATGAAGAGCAACCATGTGAGCAAGCTGGGTTTCGAAAAGGATTTAGCACAATCAACCATATCCACATGGTGACAAAGCTCATTGAGGTTTCGTGAGAGTTCAAGATGCTGCTCTGTCTAATGTTCATTGATTTAAAGAAGGCCTTAGATTCTGTTGAAACTGAAGCGGTCATCGGAGCCCTAGCCAAACAGGGCATTCAAACTCAGTACATCAGGGTCCTCCGTGAGCTGTATTACTGACTCACCACCAGGATCTCACCATTCTACAAAGAAGTGATCATCAATGTAAGGAGAGGGGTTTGGCAGGGCAACACCATTTCACGGAAATCTTCAGTGCCACCCTCGAGAACATCATGTGACGACTGGAATGGGAAGGAATAGGAGTGAAGATAGATGGTCAGTCAGCAACTACACCACCTCCGCTTCGCTGATGACATAGTTCTCATAACACCAAATATTAGCCAAGTGGCACAAATGTTGTCCGACTTCAACCATAAGTGTGGGAAGGGCGGACTGCAGCTCAACCTCACAAAGACAATGTTCATGAGAAACAGATTAGTTCCTGATATTCAATTTGCTCTCAATGGAACGAACGTCTCTGAATACAACAATTATGTGTACCTAGGTCAGGAACTCAACATGACATACAACCTGGCACCTGAACTGCGCAGGAGGAAGAGAGCAGCATGGAACGCCTTCAAGAGCGTCAAGGAAGTTGTTAAGAGGACAAAGAACCTCCGGCTCTGGGCACATCTCTTCTACTCCACCGTTCTTCCTGCACTAACATACGCTTCAGAGACCTGGGCCCTACAAAAACAGGATGAGAACACTATTTGGGTATCCCAAAGAGGAATCAAAAGAGCTATGCTTGGAGTATCACATTTCACTTAAGTGAGATCAAGAATCAGGGATGCTGTCTGGTTTGCCAAGGTGTCGAATATCAGATGGGCTGGACATGTAATGTGATTTAGAAACGACCTCTGGACTAAAGCTGTTACCAGCTGGATTCCATGGAATGTCAAAAGACTGCGTGGCTGCCCACCTACTAGATGGTCAGACTTCTTTGTCAAGATCCTGAATAAACAGTTTGAAGCTCTTCGTGTTCCTGGAGTGAGCAGATACCATTGGGCTACACTAGCACTCGACAGGGACAAATGGAGATGTTACTGGCTCTGGCTCCAACAAATCAACGAACAATGGGATGACAAGTGATACAAGACTCCATTATTTATAAACAATATGAAATTGCTTCTTACAGTTCTTAGGATAGAAGTCCACAATCAGGTCCCTCCTTAAATCTGAAGATTGCTAACTTATTTTCATAGGAAGAGAAATAGGAGGCTTATAAGGACACCATTTCAATTGATGAGGGATTCATCTTCATAAATTATTCACTATAAATTCACTTCCTAGTACCATCATATTGGGGGTTTTTAAATTGAAATATGAATTTGGAAAGAATGTAAACATGTAGTGTGTAACAGGCATTAATGCCAAGCCTAGAAGTGCTAATATAATATCATAAATATACAGCTAAATTAGTCTTACAAATGTACTTCGAACTGTAATCAGTGGTCAGATTAAAAATTATTCCCTTTATCAAAGTTTTTCTATCTCTTCAAAATATAAACATTTTTTTTTCTTTTTGGGTCACACCCAACAATGCACAGGGGTTACTCCTGGCTCATGCACTCAGGAATCACTCCTGGCTGTGCTTGGGGGACCATACAGGATGCCAGGAATCGAACCCAGGTTGGCCAAGTGCAAGGCAAACGCCCTACCCGCTGTGCTATCACTCCACCCCTCAATATATAAACCTTTAATTCCTAATACTAGAGTTATTACATGGCTTAGTATAAAACAGAAGAACATCAGAGTTCAACAATCAGCTTGACTACTGACTAAATATTCTGTGTGCCTGACTTTTCTTTTCTATAAAACGAACATAAACTATACCTATCTCACAGAAAATACTAAATAACTCAATGCTTGTAAGGAGGTTAGAAAGTGGCCCATAATAAGCTCTCAATAAATGTAAGCCACTTTTATTACTCAGTTCATTTCCCCTTATACTACCTGTTACCAGATGGTGCCTGGGTGAAAGTGCTTGCTGAATGAATGGAAAGGAAAACTAGGAGACCTTTACCTAACAGAATATAATGTTTCAATGAAATTACACTCTGCAGAGAAAGCAATTTGTGCTGTTTAGGTGGAAAACAAACAAGGAACTAGACTTTGGCTTTGAGTTGTGTGAATGGAAGATGGCATTGCTCCCGTGACCCACATTCACATTCAATAACAAGACCAGAGAGGAACAGCTTTTAAGAGCCCAACAGGAATTGTCACCTAAGACTAGCTCTTTGACAAAACAGCCACTCCATTCTTTCTTTTTACACAGACGTCCCTTACACTTTTCAACTGTTTGGCAATACGACTCTCCTGAGATTGAGAAACAGTGTGTCAGATTGCATTGATCCCGAACATAACAGAGGTGACAGTATACCAGAAAGGGTGCTTTCATTGATTGGGAGCACTCTTTTTCCAACAGTGGGAAGAATCTTCTCACAACCGAAGTGCTAAAAGATAGAATGGCCAAGTAAAACCTTGGGCGAGGTGGAGTCACCCACATTTCCAGAAAAAGCCCTAATTCCATGAAAAAGTAAATCTTGCAAGCAAGTTTGTCCCTAAAAATTTTCCAGAATGAGGATTTGTTGGTCTGTATTATTCATAAATGATTTTATTAAAATGCTCAATGCTAATTCACTCCTTGATTTAAGGAAATCAAAGCATTCTCTTCCATACCAAATGGGGAATTCTCTAATATATTGATCTAATTATAACTTAAAACTGCAATTTAAAATCTCTGGAGTTTTTGAATCCAATGGAAAGAGCTATTAATCAAGGATAATGTGAATTATGAAGTTACATAAAGCATTGATGTATAGATGTATTGACATTGTGGTGATACAATAATCAAACTGAGTTATTTTGCAACTGTTTAAACTTATTGGTTATTCAAGTATTGCAATTTTTGTATTTAAAATAAGGTAAATGAGCATTTAACAAATTCTAATTTATTTAGTTTCAAGTTCTGTTTGGCTAGTTCAGAAAAATAATCTTCCAATAAGGTAATTTTTTTAGTTTTTTGTTACTAAAAAGGTATTTATTCTATGAGATCATAAAATTGAAATTATGATATACATTATGTCATTATTTAGTACTGAATCATAGCCAGAAGGCATTGTAGAGATTCATATGCTTGGTGGACATATGATACAAATTACCTGTCATGCTGCTAAAAAATTGAAGGCTAAAAGGAATTGGAACAATTTTATATTTGAATGCAAATGCACAGGAAATGTAACCATTATTAGCTGCTTCTAGTTTATTGATTCTTAACTTTTTAAATGAAGTTTAGATCAAATACCGCCAATCTTCTTGTTTATTGATGCCAATTTTTTTTGACCCATTTAGACAGTACCCCAAACTCTCATTGGCAAACTCCCTTATACTCTGGCAGAAAGCAAAGCGTAAGAATGGAAGCAAAATGCTTTACATAAGGTACATTCTGTACTTCCTCCCCAGAGCAAGAATAATTTCCATCCCAGACACACTCAAAACCTTTCTTGACTTCGATGACAGTAACAGTAAAAAATTATTTCACATGTACTGAAATAGGTAGCCATAAATCTCAAGTTTCTTTTCACAGCTTTGACACTATTAATTTACCAATTCAGAAATTTACCTTGTGGGAGTATTTGGGAACTGTAAAGGAACACTTTGATGTACCTTCATCCTCTAAGACTATGAATTCATTTCTAGAAGTCTAGAAGCATGGCTGTGTTATGTAAGATAGTAACTAAAAAGGGTATGGGTAGCAGGATTGTGGGGGTAGATGGAGGATGCAAGCTTAAAGGATATTTACTAGATTTGGAGTTATACGCTTTTTAAAATATTTTCTTGCATACATAATAGTTTAAGCACTTAAAGGAAAGAATATATAAATGATACAAGTTTCTCCATAAGGGAGAAAGTAATATAGACTTTTTAAAAATAAATCAAGCCAATATGTACCTGTTTCATTAATTTCTCTTTATTTCACTTAATTCTTTGTACAAATAGCAATTTTTAAACCTGGAAACTAGAGTTGGCATCAGTTAAGTCACTCAGACATACGGACAGTAGACATGCCCATTTTAATTTATATATATTTATATTTGACTTTCAGAACCTGAAGTGGGAAAGTAATAAATAATGTAAACACTGATACAATGCCATGACAAGTTGGTACATGGAAGAGAGTGTAGCTATGTCTTCACAGTGAGATACACTCAGAGTCTCCCACATTTGACCTGTAGTCAACTTGGCTATCTTTGTTGTGTGCTAGGGCTTTAAACCCTTTTTATTATGTATAACATTTATCATGTATAATATTTCTTACTTTTAAAATCTATAACATAATGAAAAATCAAGTCAGATTATCAGGATTCTCTGCAGAGACACTTCTCCTGCCATGAAGTAAAGACTAGCTTGCAGGAGTGGGTCCATGCCAATATCCTTCTCCAATGTGGAAGGATTTGCCTGCACATGAGATCGGATGGGGAAAGACTTTTTCTTTCTGTCACACAATGTGTGAAATAAACAAGCTTAAGTATAGATACATGTCACATTTTAGCTAGAAGGAAGATCAGGCACTAGTTACCCATTTTGGTATTATTGTTATTATTATTATTATTATTATTATTAAACTATCATGAGATACATATAGTTACAAAGTTTCTCATGCTTGGGTTTCAATTATGCAATATTCCAACACCCATCCCTTCAGAGTGTACACTTCCCACCACCAATGTCCCTAGTTTTCCTCCTTTTCCCCGTACCCCCAGTCTGTTTCTATGGCAGGCACTTCTCTCTCTCTCACTCTCTCTCTCTCTCTCTCTCTTTCCTTTCTCTTCTCTGTCTCTCTCTATCTCTCTGTCTGTCTCTCTGTCAATCTCTGTCTCTATCTATGTCTGTCTCTCTCTTTGTCTCTCTCTCTCTCTCTCTCTCTCTCTCTCTCTCTCTCTCTCTCTCTCTCTCTCTCCCTCCTCTCTCCCTTTGTTTATTAAGATTTTCAGTACAGGTTTGCAGAAAGTTTACCTACTTTCAGCATTCAATTCTTGTCCAGAGTGATAAAACATAGTATGAGACTACTACCCAAGGACAGTAGAAACAAGGGACAGGAGGATTGGCCACAGATGGAAGCTTGCCACAATAGAGGGGGGAGGGCAATTAGGATAGAGGAGGGCAATTAGGATAGAGGAGGGCAATTAGGATAGAGGAGGGCAATTAGGATAGAGGATATGACAATGACAGCAACACATTTTATTACGTTTAGCTTGCTCTGTTGGTTTGAAGACAATCTTGAATTAATAAATTTCCACTGAACAGAAAAGCCATCATGGCTGAGACAAATGTCCTAAGGCTTCTTTTCATCACTGCATTGCCATTCATTTCCTGCCAAATTAGTAGAAATGGAAATTTCTACTTTCTAGCTCATCCATATCATCCCATTGGTTCTGTCATTGGAGACAAACATTTGTCAAAATTCTGCTACTACCTTTGCATCATCTATACCAACTTGGTAATATTGAATACTCAATCTTTTATGTAACAGGGAAATTATTTCTTAACTCTAGCATGGATATATATACATATACATATATATATATGTTTAAAACTCTAGCATGGATATATATATGTCCCATTGTCTAAAACCCTCTACCCCTGACCAGCACCAAATGACCCTTTGCCTGAGTACCTCCTTACAATATATGTTTCTGCTGAACCCACAGCTGCCATCACTTGACAAAACCAGACAACGTGGTGTGAAGAGGACACAACATAACACCTGTGCTAGATCCTGATGGGTCTCCCAGCATTCTCTCCTCTGACCCCTTAGCCTATACTGAATATTTTTTCTGATTGAGGTATTCATCGGCCACATAGACCACATCAAATACAGATACAATCAAAATAATCAAGCTGATTGTGACAACATAAAAGCTGATCACTCTTAAAAGCAGCCTGAGCTTGGGCTGCCCTGTCCTGCTGCCATCTGTTTGTGTGTCCTTTCTCAATACAGGACTTGCTTTGTGAGTTCATGAAATCTACAAATCTTCTTCCTAATGTTAGACAATAGCTTACTCTGGGGGAGGGTTTCATCTGTAGTAACTACATGTGTATATAGAAATATATATGTATGTACATGGCATTTAAATAATTATTATTTATAATTGACACATAGGAAATGATACTAGATTATGACCATGCTAACAGAATTCAAAACTTTCCTGAAGAAAATACGCATGCATATTAAAAATTACAAAACAGGCGCTAAAGATCTTTGCTTCTTAGTGTAATAGCTATTTGAATCTTATACGCATACTTTAGCCACTATTTGGATAGAGGTCTGAGCTGTGCTGAAATATTTAAGAAATGAGGCCAAGGAGCTAAAGGACAGAAAGGTCTTTGCTAGAGTTTATATTAGAGATTTCATCACTATGGTTTCAATTTCATAATAGAGATCTAAATGAGCAAGCCAAACAAAAAACTAAACTTCTAATGTAGCTTGGAATAAATATAAGAGGCTTCATTAAAGAGAGATATTTAATTACAATATCAAGTGAAGGACAAAAGTTGAACTACTAAAGAATGAGGATTAGGCAACCACTTAATATGACTTTAAAAAATATGCTTCCCTTAAATCTAATGAACTTCCCATAAGAATCGTCAAATAGACTCTTGAAGAAATTTCAGAGAATGATCTTATTTTTTGAGGAACAAGCAAGAGCTTGATCAACACAAAAAAGGTATCTTTCACTGAAGTAGTTAGCACTGTAGCACTGCACTGTCATCCCATTGTTCATCGATTTCCTCAAGCGTCTCCATTGTGAGACTTGTTGTTACTGTCTTTGGCGTATTGAATATGGCACGAGCTTGCCAGGCTCTGCTGAGCAGGCAGGATACTCTTGGTAGCTTTCCAGCCTCTCCAAGAGATCAAACCCAGGTTGGCCACATGCAAGGCAAATCCCTACCCGATGTGCTATTGCTCCAGTCCAATTGAAGAAGTTACAGGTGACAAAAGTCTCAATATAAATGCTATTTAGGTAGGATTTTAAATCCTACTTGAACTTTCTACTTCTTGCCAGATAAAGCTCATTATTCAAGGCAGTACTTTCCCTGGGGTGTACTTCCAGAGAAATGAGGGTGAATCTCCTATATTTTTTTATAGGAGTTGCAGTTGCACTAATTAAGAATTTGAAGTTAAGGCTCCTCAATATATGTCGGCAGTTTGCATTATCTTTTCTCCAGATTACCATTAAATGCAGGGTTCCGTGCTTTATCTCAGACCAATAAATCACATTTTCTTAGAAGAAATCTGGAAATATTAATTTTTGAAGAAATTAGGATACAATGAATCAATTTTTAAAATAGAGATATTTATAGATGACATGAAAAGTAGATACAAAGTTTGCGAAAAGAGTAGATAAAAAAGTTTATAGAATCTGAAAGATCATTTTGGCTAAAATGATATTTTAGTTATCAAAGGGAACATTGATGGAACATAAGTTCAATAATTAGGCAGTCCAAATTAACAGTGCATCCTAGATCATGTGGTAGATATTTTAAAGGATTTGAGGAAGTAATTGACAAGCTATAAATACCAGAGGATCATATGTAAAGGCAAAAATACCAAAGGAACTCCTAATGGACAAAGTTATTTTTTGTTTGTTTGTTTTGCTTTGCAGGGTGTCACAACCAGTGATGCTCAGGGGTTACTCCTGGCTCTGCACTCAGGAATTACTCCTGGTGGTGCTTCGGGGGCCAAATGGGATGTTGGGGGTTGAACCCAGGTGAGCCTCGTGCAAGGCAAACGCCTAATCCACTGTACTATTTCTCAGGCCCCTAAGGGCAAAGTGTTTTAAGAGATAAAAAAAAAACTCTCTCTCTTACTCTCTTCCTTCCCTCCCACCTCCTCATCTTTTAATCCAAATCCCAAATCTAAGAATCTTCATTAATTATGTTTTAATAGTCATTTTTCTCAAATAAGGTAATATTGAATTCATGATCTTATTTTTTGCTTAAGCAAAAAATATTTCTTTTATTTCACTGTGACTGTCATCTGTTGCTCATCAATTTGCTGGGGCGGGCACCAGTAATGTCTCCATTGTGAGACTTGTTACTGTTTTTGGCATATCGAATATACCAAGGGTAGCTTTCCAGGCTCTGCCGTGCGGGCGAGATACTCTCAGTAGCTTTCCAGGCTCTCCAAGACGGACAAAGGAATTGAACCCGGGTCGGATGCATGGAAGGCAAATGCCCTACTGCTGTGCTATCACTCCAGCCCCTCTCTTTATTTTAGATTATTATTATATATTTGACCCATATATTAAAAATACTTGCATGTTCTTACTGTTAGGTAGGAAATATGCCTTTGGACATTTTCACTTGATCCATATCAAATTTGTAATTTGATATAATATGGTACCATTCTATATGGGAAATTGAGCAGGCTCTGAGAGAGAACCTAGTATTCCTATATCATTTAATGTAGGAGAGAGGTAATTATTTAGAGAGGGCTCCTTATGCAAATATGATTTATTATGTTTATGAACCTCTTCTAAGTTCTCTGAATATTATCTAAATGAACAATTTATGTCATGCATAAAATTATCCCATAAAATTTTCACTACCTTTATTCTACATTCTTACCGTAATAATTGATGAGTTCTAAGGAAAAAATATTTCTCAGAGAATGTAAGGAAATTCGGAAAAATGAGATATTTTGTAGCTGGTTGAAAAACAAACACTATTTCCTTGATATTAATAGGACTGTTCAGGTATTCCTGGTCTTCTTGGTTCAGTCTTGGGAGATTGTAGGAATCCAGGAATTTATCCATTTCTTCTAGGTTCTCTTGTTTCGTGGCACACAGCTTTTCAAAGTAGTCTCTGATAATCTTTTGAATTTCTTTGGTTTCTGTTGTGATGTCCCCCTTTTCATTTCTGATTCTGTTTATAAGGGTTCTCTCTCTCTCTTTCTTTGTGAGTCTTGCTAATGGTTTATTAATCTTGTTTACTTTCTTGAAGGATCAGCTCTTGGTTTCATTGATCTTTCGGACTGTCTTTTGGGTTTCCATGTAGTTGATTTCTGCCCTAAGTTTTATTATCTCCTTTCTTGAGCCTGATTTGGGCTCCTTTTGTTGGTTCTTTTCCAAAATCTTAAGCTGTGAAGTCAAGTTATTTATGTGGGCCCTTTCTTCCTTCCTGAGGAAAGCTTGCAGAGCTATACATTTTCCACTTAACACGGCTTTAGCTGCATCCCACAGTTCTGGTAGCTTGTGTCTTCATTCTCATTTGTTTCCAGGTACCTTACAATTTTTTCCTTGATTTCCTTCCTGACCCACTCATTGTTCAACATTGAGTTCTTTAATTTCCAGGTGTTTGATTTGGTTTTCTGCATCTGTGTGCGATTAAGTTCTATCTTCAGTGCATCATAATCTGAAAAGATAGCTGATACAATGTCTATCTTCCTGATTCTGTTGAGGTATGTTGTGTGGCCCAGAACATGGTCTATTCTGGAATATGTTCCATGTGCACTGGAAAAGAATGTGTATTCCAGAATAGAACAAGGTACCTCTTTAAATGTTTGAAAAAATTTGCTAGTGAATCCATCTGGACCTGGGCTTTTGTTTTTTGGGAAGACTTTTGATTACAGTGACCAAAGTACAAAAACAGCCTACAGAATGGGAAAGGATATTTATAGATATATATTTACATATTTATATGTATATTTATATATTTACCCATCTGATAAGGGGTTGATATCAAGGATATATAAGGCTCTGGTTGAACTCCACAAGAAGAAAACTACCGACCCGATCAAAAAATGGGGTGATGAAATGAACAGAAACTTCCCCAAAGAAGTAATCCAAATGGCTGAGAGGCACATGAGAAAAAGCTTGACATCACTAATCATCAGGGAGATGCAGATCAAAACAACAATGAGATACCATCTCACACCACAGAGACTGGCCAACATCCAAAAAAACAAAAGCAACCAGTGTTGGCAAGGATGTGGGGATAAAGGGACTCTCCTTCACTGCTTGTGGGAATGCCGACTTGGTAAGCCCTTCTGGAAAACAATATGGATGATTCTCAAAAAATTAGAAATTGAACTCCCCATTTGACCCAGCAATACCACTCCTGGGAATATATCCCGGAGAGGCAAAAAAGTATAGTAGAAATGACATTTGTATTTCTATGTTCATTGCAGCACTGTTTACAATAGCCACAATCTGGAAAAAAATGGAGTGCCCAAAAACAGATGATTGGTTAAAGAAACTTTGGTACATCTACACAGTGGAATACTATGCAGCTGTTAGAAAAGATGAAGTCATGAAGTTTGCATATAAGTGGATCAACATGGAAACTATCATGTTGAGTGAAATGAGTCAGAAAGAAAGAGAGACATAGAAAGATTACATTCATATGTGGAATATAATGTAGCAGAGAGGTACGAGATAGCAATAATGCAACTACTGGCAGAAATTTCTCTGGACTTAGTTACTAAAATACTAAAATACAGAAATCCAAAACCTCGCAGCCGCTATTGTGGCCACGCAACCTCATATCTATTCATTCTCAGCAATGGAAAACAAATTATCAAATGCTTCCTTTCCAGCAGGTCTGACTTTATCTAAATGAAATAGCTACTAGACTAAAAACTCTTTCCCCAGGAAATGTTTATAAGTTTATGCATTTATTTTTAATTTTCAAATTGTGATGGTACTACTGACCACTAGTGCATAGAAGTCAAGGGTGTTCTAATTATCTTACAAAGCCACAGAATAGTCCCTGCACTTTCACTGCTTTTTTCTGTATTGGCATTTTGATAATGACTGATCAGTATCTACTGAGGGAACAATGAGACAGAGAGATTGAGAAAGCAACCACTAGCTTAGAAATATTCATAAGTGCATTACAAAAGGCAATTAAAAATAAAAGAAACCCTGCCTAAATTAAGATTAAGTAGTGGTCCGAGGAACCCAAAGTGATAGTATGGAAGTTAAAGCACTGGCCTTGCAAACAGTGATCCCCAGTTTGACCTCTGATACTGCGCATATGGTCCTCTGAGTACCAACAGATGGCCTCAAAACAAATGAAGCAAACAAAAAAAGCAGTGACCCTTATACTTCCAGAATATAATATAAATGTTGACACTGAATTAGACCAATTTGAAAAGATTTTGGACTTGTTCCATGGCCCAAAAGTCCTCTCTAGTTCTTGGTGAAAGCCACTACAGATGTTGATTAAGAGTAGAGGTCTACACTTCTCCAAATGGACCACTGATATCGTGAGAGTGAAAGGAGTGACAGTAGGTAGATTAGTTAATCTCTGTTCACTTAAAATCTCGCTCACTGAATGACACTCAAATAGACAATGGGACGGCTGGGGGTGGGAGATAACAGCAAATAAAAGGACCACCCCCATCATGCAAGGCAATATGAGTCTCTCTCATTCTCTCAACCTCTCTCTGTCTCTCTGTCTCTGTCTGTCTGTCTGTCTCTCTCTCTCTCTCTCTCTCTCTCTCTCTCTCTCTCAATCTCTCTCTGTTTCACCTTACCTATGACCAGGTAGATGGTAGGTGAGTAAGCATCTTACCCATATTCACTTGACCATGGCCAGAATATAATAAAAACTGAAGGGAAAAGGAGTTGTTGGGTTTTAGAGAGTCCCAGTGACAGAGTTTCCAGAGAAGTGATCTCCAGAAAGAAGATGAAGGTGACAGGGTCCCAGCTGCAGATTTCAGACGAGGAAAGCAGCGCTCACTGTACAGAGAAGGGTGAGAGATCTCTCCAGGTCATCATATCATCATACACTGAAGATGAGCAGAAGGCAACAGACACAACATAGGAAGTCATGCACTAGACTGGGCATCCAAGGACAGGGTGGCATTTTGTCGAAATAAAAGGAGAGGCTTGAACATTGGCACTCTAATAGTTTCCAACTCTCACTTCCCCATTGTGAAATGAATGGAGACTGGAGTGGGATTGGGGCAATATCATAGCAGGTAGGGCGTTTGCCTTGCACGCAGCCAACCCAGGTTTGATTCCTCTGTCCCTCTCGGAGAACCCGGCAAGCTATCGAGAGTATCCCGCCTGCCCGTCAAAGCCTGGCAAGTACCCATGGCGTATTTGATATACCAAAAACAGTAACAACAAGTCTCACAAGGGAGATGTTACTGGTGCCTACTCTAGAAAATTGATGAACAACGGGAGGACAGTGCAACAGTGCTACATAGCTACTCTTCTCCACTGTGTGATACTTTGCTCTGTGTCAACCAAGCTAAGCAGGAACTTCATAGGAAGAGTGCCTAGTCCTAGAAGTTTTTTTTTTATAAGTCAGGATTGACTCTAGGAAAATTTGTATGAAATTTGCAAAGTCGGCCCAGTCAAGAGGTAACTGCTGGAACTCACATTAGTCAGGTGGCTGACCTCAATGATGCAATCTGACACTTCTCCAGCTCTCTTTGGATTTCTTATTATATGTCTCTGGAGTTCCAAATCAAAAACTGAAGCTATGTGTAACAAATGCAACCACTTACCTCACTGTTAAGGTTGATACATTTATATATGAATATGGGCTCCCATTTGTCCTTGTGAGCTGTCCCATACACATGAGTAATTCTTTGCCCAGCTGAACAAACTTCTGGTTTGAACCCTTGTCCTCTGATTCGATTTATCTTCATTCTTTTCTACTTTATGTTCAGATGGTTTGCTAGCAGCCATGGCCCGTAGCAATGACACATTCCCCACCAAATATAGAAGCTACAGCCTTCTTTCTTAGTCTTAAACAGATTATATAATTGCCAAAAAATCCTGGTGTCCGTAATCAATAATTTATTGTATTATTCAAAACCTTCCACTTCTACTTAAATTTACTAAGCCTTAAGTCTTGTTCTATATCTTTGGCCCAGAGAAATGTGATTTTCAGTGAAATCTTGGGATCCATTTGATGAAATTATCAAATTAAAGTAGACTAGCCTGTTTCAAAAAGCATAATATGGTTTGGAAACCAACTTCTGACGAAGAGCTAGCTGTCCAGTGGGATAATATTCTAGTGGGCTTAAAAGCCAAATAAGGCCTTTAGATTCCTAGGAAGATTTAAAGAATTTGAATTTTTAATTGAATTAAAGATTGAACATTTTTAATCTTAGGTGTTATAAAATTACTGTGATTAAAATATTAAATATTTTGAGGCCAGAGAGGTAGTATCGCAAGTATAATACTTGTTTGCGGTCAACTTCAGTTTCAAGCTTCAGAACCTCATATGGTTGCCGGAGCATCACCAGAGTTACTTTTGAGGTGAGATCCAGGAGTAGCCCTTGAGCATTATCTGTTGCAACCCTCCCAATTAAATATTTGTCAACATCATTATGATCATTACAGTAATATAAGTTATATTCTGGCTCTAAATTGCATCATCTTAGTGTCTGATATTGGACATTCTAGTATGTCCACTGAATTGTAAGTTCACTTGGACAAATTTATTAATATACAGTATTAAAATAAGGATGATATTTTCCCTCACAGTGGCTTATACCTGTAGAGGAACATGGAAGCTCTAACGTGGATATTTTGGAAGCAGGGCACTAAGCAAGTTACAAACCTGTGTCTTGGTTATATTTGATGGACTTACATGAGCTCACTGAGGTCACAGACATGACATTGGAGGAATTCATCCAGTTGAAATAAAAAACAGAAGCTACAGAATTAGCACCAAAAGACAGAAATATAGCCAAGCCCAGAGATTTCCTGGCAAGAATAAAGGGTTGTGGAAAACTCATCTCCTGCTTGTCTGGTCTAGTAAAACCTGACTGAATTATTAGAGAAAAGCAAAATTAAAATAAAAAAAAGATGCATTAGCAAGATTCTTACCAAGGGGACTTTTCTTGGATTGGACCAAAAAGACATGGAAGTGAGGTACAGCTGATTCCAATGCAGTAGACGAGTTATGAAACCACTTGGATGATTATGGCTTGCCACCGGAGCTCTGTCTGGATCATAAAAATGAAGTTATACCCCTGCTAAGTGCACAGAGAGTTCTCTAGTTTGTTAGAGAATGTTCCTATGTCTGCTGAAGCAATTGGAGAAAAACTATAGAGTAAGAGCCCAAGTAATAGTTTAAAATGTTGTTGGTGTATTCATTCTTTTCTTTATTTTCTTATTTTTGCTGTCCTTTATAACAAAATAAGCTATCCGAGTCAATGAACTGGAATGGGACAAGTGACATAAATAATCTAAGCCATTACACTGACCAATACTAATCTCAAATTGTGCTGATCATGATGAAGCAAATTAATATCGAGAAAGAGAGAGAGAGAGAGAGAGAGAGAGAGAGAGAGAGAGAGAGAGAGAGAGAGGGAGAGAGGAAGAGACAGAGAGAAAGAGAGAGTTTAATCTAGGACTCATCACTTATTTATTTACTAATTTAGTTTTTGTCTTTAACCCATACCTGTCCCGACCTGCAGAGCCACATAACAGGGTTCATAAGAAGAGGGTGCGAGAGTGATAGGGAGAGGGGAGACAAACACACACACACACACACACACACACACACACACACACACACTCAGAAGTGAGCGGTGAGCAAAAGCTACTTTATTGTAACTCCACAGTACTTATTTATGCTTAGGTTTCAATTTACTTGCATCATGGCCTAAGGCAAAACTAAAAGTAATTAATGGCACAAGGGCAGCTAGGGGAGATAACAATAGATATCCAGAAGGCTGATCATTAAACCACAAGCCTACCCCAATAATGTCAAGTCCTGTCTGTCTGTTCCTGTTGGCTAACCCTTCTGCTCTTGTAAAAATGTCCCAGTCCTCTGTTTCTTGAGAAATGGCTTTCTCAACATGTTTATGCGAATGTTTGACTGTAAGCTATATGCTTGAAGACCCACTCACCACACATACCTGTGCTTTTTCAGGTTTTACTCTTGGTTCTGTCGTCAAGAATACTCTTGGCAATGATCAGGTGAACCCTGTATGGTGCCAGGGATCAAACCATAGTTGGCCTGGTGGAAGACAAGAACCTTAAACCCTGTACTATGTCTCTTCCCTGTCATAGTTCATTTTGAATATTTATAAGGGGTCTCCTTTTATTTCAGATAACCACAGTTTTAAAGGACAGATGGGTTTTTCTGCAGATTCACTCATGGGTGAGGCTCATCCGAGTGTGTGGAGAGCGGCTGTGAGCATGATGGTGATTGAGTTCTGACTTTCTTTTTCGGGTTTTTTGTTTTTTTGGTCACACCCGGCAATGCACAGGGGTTACTCCTGGATCATGCACTCAGGGATCACTCCTGGTTGTGCTCGGGGGACATATGGGATGCTGGGAATCGAACCCGGGTTGGCCGCTTGCAAGGCAAATGCCCTACCCGCTGTACTGTTGCTCCAACCCTGAGTTCTGACTTTCAACCTAGGACATTAGTTTGTCACAGTTTTGAAGTAGGCAGAAAGATAGGGGTGGATGGGTAAGGGTGAAGAAGGGGGCTATAAAGAAATTTTCAGAAAGTAATAAAACAAAAGGCATAATTTGAAGAAATTTCTTTGTCACCAACCCTAAAGAGGCCACAAAGCACAAGGACCAGATCATCTTAAAGATAGGCTCTACTGCTGAGAGTGAAACGGACCCTCTGCACCTAAAGACTTTGATTCCAGAGACCTAACACATTTGGGCATCCAGCGCAGCTTCTAATAGCAATGCACTGGGACTGCGAACTGGGCTGCAACTCTGTGCTGCCCAGAGGTGGGTCTTTCCTCCCCACCCTGTCTTCCTGTACGGAAAATGGCAGCGGCGGTGGCAGAATCCACATGGCAGGCGCCATCTTCTAAGACTCCTAACCCAGAGGTATTCGGTTTTTACACTTGGGACTCCTAGGGAATCACGGGAAGTGGGTGTAACCGGCACGCCCTCAGCCCAGATAAATTCGGAGCTGCTGAGAGTGAAAAGGACCCTCTGCGCCTAAAGACTTTGATTCCAGAGACTTCTTACAGCAATGCACTGGGACTGTGAGCTGGGCTCTGCAATTTCTGGCAGAATTTTCCCTGGACTTTATACAGAAACCCAAAACCACGCAGACGCTGTCGCATCCAGGCGACTTAACATCTATAATTGTCAGCAATGTGAAACAGTTCCTTTTGAACAGGTCTGACTTGGGGGGGGGAGACTCCAAATAATAACAGTGAGTTTTTGTTGAAATATTGAAGGTTATTAATGTAGCAGCCAATTCTCTGGACTGTGAACTAAGCAACAGCCCCACGCCGGCCGAAAAGAGGAAATATCCCTCTTTCCCGGTTGTTTTCCATTTTCAGGGAGAAACGCGGCATGGCCTCCGCCATACTATGAGGCGCAGGAAGGGGGATGAGGGGGGAAATAAAAGGAAAAGGAAAGAGGAAAAAAAAGAGTTATGTACTTGGAGCAGTGGGGCTACATATCTCTCCATTCTCAGCAATGGAAAACTAATTATCAAATGCTTCCTTGGTAGTAGGGCTGTCTTTCTTGGGTGGAAACTCCAACAACAATAGTGAGTTTTGTGTTGAAATATGGAACGTAATCAAGGTAAAGAGAAAATGTAGTGAAAATTCATCAGTTATACAGTCGGGGGTGGGGGGTGAGGGCAAGGGGTATACTGGGGTTTTTGGTGGTGGAATATGGGCACTGGTGAAGGGATAGGAGTTTGAATATTGTGTAACTGAGACATAAACCTGAGAACTTTGTAACTTTCCACATGGTGATTCAATAAAAATTTTTAAAAAAAGATATGCTCTAGCATCCTTGACCTTAGATCATTTTCAGATGGGGCCAGAGTGATAGTACAGTGGGTGAGATACTTGTCTTACACTCAGCTGACAGTCTAAATCTCTGCCACCTCATGTGACCCCCTAAACCTACCAGGAATGGTTCCTGAGCACAAGACCCTGAGCACTACTACTTTGGATTTAGCCCCCAACAAAACATAATTCTCAGACAATAATTTTCCAAGAAAAATAAACATCATACAATTAAAAAGTAATCTAGTTCAAGAGGAAGAGCGTCATGAATAAGAACCTACAGAATCCACAAGGAGCTAGGAACTGCAACCTATAGACTAAAAGTTATATTGTCCTCTAAAATTCTTTCCAAACTTTGGTAGAAGGAATGGTGATAATTCATCATAATCATCATCATCATCCAATAGAACATGGGTTTAGATTTGAGAGAAATATTGATTACTATTTCAGTTTTTCTACTTGTAATTAACCTGTACACTTTCTATTTAACCTGAATCATTTAAAGTTGGAAGGTTTGTTTGATTCTAAGTATTTGTCCACATTGTCTATCTTCTCCATTTAGTGGCATAAAGTTGTAAGTAGTTTCTTAATATTTTTTTTCATTTCTCCAGTACCTGTTGAAAGCTTTCCCCTTTGTTATCTGATTAACTGGTATTTTTCTCTTCTAATCTCTTGTGAGCATAGCTTAAGGTTTTTTAAACCATGTTTATTCTTTTAAAAGACCTCTTTGTTTTGTTTTATAATTTTATTTTTCATATTTCTGCTCTGTATCTAATTATTTGATTTTCCTCTATTGACTTTCAGTTTCATTTGTTTTATTTTTATAAGTTGCTTAATATTTCAATTCAATTTGAGTTTTTTCTTGATTTCTGATATAAACTGCACTGCTACAATCTTACCTGTTGATATTCTTGCACTATTCCTCTTTGTTCTGATACCTTCTGGTTACATTCTCCTTTTTTTTTGATGATTGAAATAAATATTCTTCTTTGATTTCTTCATTGAAACCATGGTTAATCAATAGCATACTCTTCAGCTTTCAGATATTTTAATTTTAAGCCTTTACTTTTATGGTTTATTTATACTTTCTGAAGTGACACTTGATGTAATTTTAGTGTTCACGAACAATACTGGCATTTAAATTTTTTTTCATAGAGCACAGTCTATTAGGAAAAAGATTACATGTATGCTAGGTAAGAATGTGTGTGTGAGTGTGTGTGTGTGTGTGTGTGTGTGTGTGTATGGAGTGTCATTGCTCTCTCTACAGATTGTTATTGGTTGTTTTATATACTTGATGTCCTAATATAGATGAAAATGTGTTAATTTGTATGTTCTTCTGCTATACTGACCCCTTAATCATTATTGATTGCTTTTGTTTCATTATATTTTTAGTTGGAAATGAAAATCATCTGATTAAAATATGATAATCACTGCTTTTTAAATGCAGACATTTGCTTGTTCAATCATTTCCTACCCTTTAATCTTGAGACTCTTATAGAAGTTCATGTGGGTCTTCTATAAATAGAAGATCTATAAAAACAAAATTCATATTTTGTGTCATTATACATTTGACAACTCGGTTTTTTGATTATTGATTTAAAACCATCTACATCCCATGGTAATATTGATAAAAAGAAATTTATTGTCATTTCCATGAAGATTTGGGATATTTATGTTGTTTATTTCTTTGAATCTCCCTTAATTCCTTCCTATGAAGTTTTAATATCTTTCTTTTCTATGTATAGACTGGAGCGATAGCACAGCAGGTAGGGCATTTGCCTTGCATGAGGCAGACCCGTGTTCGATTCCACTGTCCCTCTTGGAGAGCCCGGCAAGCTACCAAGAGTATCCTGCCCACACAGCAGAGCCTGGCAAGCTACCTGTGGCGTATTCAACATGCCAAAAACAGTAACAACAAGTCTCACAATAGAGACGTTACTGGTGCCTGCTCGAGCAAATCAATGAACAACGGGATGACATTGCTACAGTGCTTCTTTTGCATGACCAGGTTATAGTCATCTATTGTTGTTAATTTATTTTAAATTTGTGTTGTTTTGAGATTCCCATGAATTTTGCATCTGGACTTCTAAGACTATATTACATTTTATTGCAAATAAATAAAAATATTTCTAAAGCAGCCCATTTTTACTGTCCTTTATCACATTTTATTTTATGTGTTTTAAGTATCTTACTCCTTCCAAGTGTTGCTTGGTTTATTTTGTTTTTCTTTCTGCAAGACAATTTAGTCTTTCTTGCAGAGGTTGTCTGGTGTTCACAAATTCTATTGGTCCACAGCATGTATTCATGTCTTGCCAGACTGTAGTGCTAAGATTAAGTAGACCTGAGTAGCTTCCTGTGGGTATGTCATTGTAAGTGTTTGGCAAGGCCTGAGGCACTGCTTAGCTGCGATTAACCGTTCTATCTCATAGGTGACTCAGCACATCTGTGTACTATGTTTTAGCATGCGTTGGTGGTAAGTAGGAGTGCACAATCACAATTGCTCTGTGGCAGTTTTTTGTCAAGTTTTACTAGATTGTGAATGACTAGGAACACTGATTATCAAGTTCCAGTGGCCTAGGCATCAGAGCCCAGGAATTCAAGCTGGTGAAAACCTTGGTGCAGCTGTGTATGAAGTATGTTTACCCTTGAGAATGGCATAAGTTTCAAGATTTTGAGTTCCGTAGGGGACCAATATTGAGGTGACTGGGTGATCTGGAGAAAGGAGTAAGAATGGGTTTGGGTTTAAAAGAATCTGTTAAAGTTAAAGAGCTTGATCCGAGGTTTGGTATTGATTTTACCATAATCATAGAATATTGACACAGATTCTCCCTAATTCAGCTAGCTTGTCTCCTGCCAGTTAAAATACTAACACCTAGAACTAATTGCAAAAGATGTGCGCCTTCTTGTGTAGTGGCCCCTTATTATATGGTATGAATGTTCAAATATAATAATTAGTTATACTTACATTTAACTAAAACCCAGTAATATCTCACTAGCCACTCACACATGTAACAGGAATGAAATACATACCAATTAAAATATGTTCACTATTTTTCATTACTTTATTAATGTTAATAAATCACAAATAATAAAATAAAGTATCTAATATACTATAATTACACCATAATAATAACAAATGGCATAAGACTGCACAATAACAAGGCTATTTGGAAACTGTTGTCATCACACTGTGAATCCAAATAAACTGCTGTACCAATTATAATAATTATACTAAATTGATGACAGAATTTGATGAAATTGGGCAAGTGTTTCATGACCATAGCTAGAAATGCAGTAATGTGTTCAGCAAATTATTGCCTATCTTAATCATTTTATCTAGCTAAGAAAAATTACTATGAACATTATTAGACAGCACACTATATTATACCAAGTATTATCCCAGTTTTGCTACTATAAATATTAGTGACAGGAATTAAGGTAAATTTTATCATTTTCCTGCTCTTCTTATTCTTAATTGTAAAAGCAAGGGATAATTTATTTTAGCTGAGAATGTTTTCATCACAAAGGCAGTAAACCTCCTTTAAACTCAATCCCAACAGGAAATGTAAGGCCTAAATAACTACAATAGCTAATAGCAAATTGGAAGTAATAAATCAGCTAATAACAACTTCTTTTAGAAAAATCTAATCTCTCTATTTTACATTGATTCATTTGTTAGTGAGATTTCTCTTATTCAGTAGGAAAAATTGGACTAATAATTGAATAATCTATAATCGTTATTAGCACTGGCCATCTTCAACCATATGTTTTTGTCTACCACTGTGACTCATATTGCCAGACCTGGGACACATGCCCAACTCAGAGATGAGCAGCATAATGTGTCCCATGTAAAATAAATAAAGTTAAAGTGGAATCATTTACCTAAAGGAAAACAAATCTAATTCTGTAAGAGGGGTTGGAAATGAATCAATATTTATACCATTAAAATTTAGTTCATCTCATACTTTTTAACTACTAAGGTTTAATATTATATGCAATGTTTAGAAAAGATACAATTTTGTACAGTAATAAATAAACAGCTCAATATGAGAAGGAACATGCTTCATGCTTGAACCGAATCAGTGCTTGTTTATATAAATAGGTATCTATCACTTTGACTTATACAAAATAGACACGATAAATTTCTCTAACTAGACAAACTGCTCCTCTGGCTCCTGAACAGTCATGATCCCAGAGGTACACAAACCTGTCTCAGAACCCAGCAGTTTTTGGAAGAATGCATCTGGACTGTGCATTAAACTACAGCACTGTGCCATCCCAGGTGGGGAAGGGTGTTTGTCCCTTCTGTCTTCCTCCCACCCCCAGTGGTGGCATGGTGGCTGCCATCTTTCAGAGCCTATTGGAGAGCCAGGTATGAGACTGCAATGATGAGACATGTGAGGTCTCATGGGATGGGGGGTGGAACCGGCCCTTCTCCCTGCCCTGACGAGACCCTGAGTCTCGTTGCCACCCATGAACTGCTCCTCCAGCTCCCGAATGACCATGATCCCAGGGACACACAAACCAATCTCGGAACCCAGCAGCTTTTGGCAGAAATCCCTACAGACTTATTACTAAAATATCAGAAATCCAAAATTATCATATGCTCTTCAGAATCAGTAATAGAAAACAAATTATCTAATTATGCCTTTTAGGGCAGGTCTGATTATTGGGGAAAACTCCAAATAATAATGGTGGTTCTTTTGTTGAAATATTGAATGTGATCAAATTGGAGAGAGAGTAAAGTAGAAATCTCTGCCAAACAGACAGGGGAGGAGTGGAATGGGGGTTATTCTGGGGTTCTTGGTGGTGGAAAATGTGCATTGGCGAAGGGTGGGTGTTTGATCATTGTATAACCGAGACTTAAACTGGAAAGCTTTGTAACTGTTCTCACCTGATTCAATTAAAAAAAAAAAACTCTAATTACTAGATAATTCTACATTGTGAAATACATGGTACAAATAGTCTTCTTAATAATGAGAAGAACCCTTCGAAGGTACTGGAGAACTATACTAGCCCCTCAACATTTTCTACACTAGACCAATTCTATTTGCCAAAAGAAAGTGAAGGGCATTTTCTAGAGCACATAACGTTTAGGTTTATAAGTGCAAATGTAACACAGTGAGTTACATTTAAATTACCTGGGGGGGTCACATTTTGCACTTCAGAATGCTAGTATTAGTAGACCCTTGCCTGTGAACCCCCTGCTTATAATTTCCCCCAAACTTAATTTTTTTTAGCATATAGTGCTCTGGCCATGGTGCTGAATGCTGGAAGGCCAAAACTGTGCAGCCCTGGTCAGCCTTGATGAGTAAAGGTGCAAAATTTGTCTTTAAAGCTAAAACAAATGTTTATTTTCCTCCTTCTCTTCTCCTCCTCCTTTTCCTCTTCCTCCCTCTCATCCCCTTCTTCCTCCTCCTCCTCTCATATCTCTTGCTCCTCCTCTTCTTCCTCCTCCTTTTCTCCTTCTCTTCCTTGTCTTCCTTCTCTTTCTTTTCCACTTCTTTCTCCTCCTCCTCTTCCTCCTCCTCCTTCTCCTCCTCCTTCTTATTTTTCTGGATACTAACTTTCAGAATTCAATAAATATACCTCCTATATTCTTTGACTTTGTTAAAGAAGAGATAAGGCAGAGACTGACCCCCCCCAAAATGCCACATTGTTGACTCTAAATTTGAGAAAATAATTTTCCTTGGACTTCTTCCCAGAAACATAGGGACCCTCAAACACAGAACTAAAGCACTGAGGTCCACAAAGTCAGGTTAGTTACTCCTTGTAGTGGCCTTAGAGCCTTGTAAACATTGCTTCAGAGACACTTCCAAAAGTATAAACTTAAAAATTTTTTTAAATAAAAATGTTAAAATTATTTTTTATCTGTTCTACAAGATCACTTAGTAGCAGTGACCATTTCCTAATAATATTCATGTCGTTTGAATTAACATAAAAATGACAAATTTTATAGGTATATTTTAAATTTAGCTACAGCTTAACAAAAGTTTCATCTTTAATATTAGAAAAGTATTAAGAAATTCTTTATAGTGCCTTTTTATAATATTTTTGTTACAAAAATGTATTGTTTTAATCTATTTTCTTGAATATAACTGTAGGGCAACAGGAAGCTAATACACAAGCATAGAAAGTTCCTGTGAGTCCTGCACTACCCTTCATCTAGGATTTTTCCCAACATTATTAGAATGTAATTAACATTAGTGCAATCACACATATTTTTCAAGTTTGATGTTACTCATACATTAAGTATGTACTGTTTTATGCATTTTTATTGAATATGTAGCTTTGTGAAACTACCATTACAAGATAGATGCTGAACTGTTTTATCTCATGTTACAACTTGCAGCACTACTTTTACATATCCATTCTCTCTAAAGTCCTACCACCTGGAAACAATCTTCCTTTTTTATTCCTATAATTACATCATTTTATAAATATGATAAGCTATGGAAACATTGTGAGTGACTTTTTTTCATGCAATATAGTTATGTAAAAATTCCTCCAAATTATGTGTGCAATAGTTTGTCCTAATTTTTTTTGTATTGAATCACCATGAGATATAGTTACAAGCTTTCATGTTTGACTTACAATCACACAATTTTTGCTTGAACATTCATGTGGTCGGAGGCACTGAGACAAGGAACACGAAAGAAATGTATGTCATGGAGGGTCTAGGTTCTCTCTGACTCTTAGACAAATGTAGAGAGCCCCGTGATCTCCTTTTATTGATCATAGTACCTCTAAAGGGTGCAATACAGTGACATCACCAAAGGCATCAAAAGAAGTTATAGAAAGAACATTGAAGCAGTAGAACATGCATTGTTTCCTTGCATCTGCAGGCCAGTAATTTGGGCCTTGGAAAGAAGATACAAAACCAAAACTAAAAGCACTTGGATTTACATCCCAAAGACAAGGCTGGGCTGCCACATGAAATCTACATTTCAATTACAAACTCAGCAGCACCTGAAATCTACATCCCAAAGATTAGGCTGGGCCAGAGCCTGGAATCTACAATGTCAAAGTTCAAGCCTGGCTAGCACCTGAGATTTGCATGTCAAACACCAGCCAAGTTTCTGTGAGAAAAGGAACACTGCCCCTTTCAATATACTGAAATTATTTTCTGAAGGCAACTTGAAGGGGGGAAATGTTCCTATATATAGTATAGTGTACATGGGCTCGCCCTGATAGCTCAGTCCATCCCCAACACACAATGATAAAACACCCATTCCTCCATCAGTGCACATTCCCCACCGCCAATATTCCCCAGTATACCCCCACTTTCCTACCCTCCCCCTGCCTGAAGGTAGACAATATTCCCCATACTCTCTTTGGGCTTTATGGTTTGAGATGCAGATACTGAGAGGTTATCATACTTGCTCCTTTATCTACTTTTGGCACACATCTCCCATCCTGACCGATTCCTCCAACCATCATTTGCTTAGTGATACTTTCTCTATTCCAGTGTTAGGGGCGGCAGATCTCTGCCCAGGGGAGGCTCGGAGAGACAAAAGAACAAAACCAAGACAACTCTTTCTGCAAATGCATGGGGTTTATTTAAGCCAATATAGCTATATTGGGACCTTCAATTGTGCCTCAATAGCGTGGCATAACTGAAGGCCCCGAACTCAAAAAGCTAGCTGTTTTTATACCCTTTTGGGGGAGAAATGAAAATCTCACATATCAAAAGGGAATCACATAGGTCACTTAATTTGCATATCTAAACATTTGTTGACAAATGAAAATCTCACATATCAAAGGGAATCACATCTATATATCAAAGGGGATCACACATATTGGGGGAAAATTACATGTATTGAATCAAAGGAGAATCATACATATCAAAGAAAATCACAGGTATTGGATCAATAGGAAAACCATACAAAAGGGAAAACCACACCTATTTCACTTAATATGCTAATTTCAACATTTGTTGACCGTATGAGCAGATGTTTGTTTACAGTTCCTAGGGGCAGTTTGTTGGCCCATTTGGTGACAGAGTCCTGCCCAGGGGAAGGTCCTGAAGACATCTTTCAAAGCAGTCAAGTAGTTACAAAGGGCAACTTCAGCGGTTAACCCTTAACCTGCCCTTCAGTTCTTGACTCTTAACTTGCCCTCCTCTTCACCAGCTGTACTCTCCCCGCCCACTCATGAAGCAGGCTTCCAGCTATGACGCAATCTTCCTGGCCTTTGTATCTACTGTCCTTGGGTGTCAGTGTCATGTTATGTTATTTTATACTCCAAAAATGAGTGCAGTCCTTCTATGTCTGTCCCTCTCTTTCTGACTCATTTCACTTAGTATAATGTTAGGGCACAATTCTGGATATCCGACTGAAGATAGGGACCACACAGGAATGCAATTAGCAAGCAGATAGTTTATTAAGCTGGCTAGCCAGGGTCGTGCACACACACACAGCAACACACAGGTTCCATGTGTGAGGCAAGGCCCTGACCCAGGGTGCAGGGTTACTTAGGTCCATGTGGGCCATTAAGGCAAAAGTGCAAAAGCCCATGCATTCCCTAGCCAATTAGTTCATAATTCGACATGACTCTCCCTCCAATCCCATTAGGCCCATCTGCTTGTCCAGCCTATAGATTTACAGGTCACAATTGCATAAGTGCCTGCACAGGTCCGAGGGCTGAGCTGGGACCGGGAGACTATCTGTTTAGATTATACCCTTATATGGTCATAGCTCAGGATCCTGCACATTCCTCTTGGAGAAAGCAGATAGCATAGGCCTGAGTGGAAAATAGATGGTTTTCATTGTCTTTGGCCCTGCCCAGGGAAGTCCTGCCCTAACATTGATATTCTCCATGTCTATCCACTTACAGGCAAATTTCATGACTTCATCTCTCCTTACTGCTGCATAGTATTCCATTGTATAGATGTACCAAAGTTTCTTTAACCAGTCATCTGTTCTAGGGCACTTGGGTTGTTTCCAGGTTTTGGGTATTGTAAACAGTGCTGCAATGGGCATATAGGTGCAGATGTAATTTCTACTGTGCTTTATTTGAGGGAAGAAATGGAAGAAAGGGGCTTAGTAGATATATGCAGGATAATTTGTTCTATTTTTAAGCAAACCACATATTTCTGGTAAGAGACATTAAAGGAAGCAGTCACAATACGCACAGCTCCATGCTGAAGACAATAGTATCAGCAATTTTTCTCCCACCCCACCCTAACCCCAGCCTGTGTCTATGACAGGCACTTGGAAACTGGGGACATTGGTGGAAGGAAATATTACACTGGTGAAGGGACGGGTGTTGGAACTTTATATGACTGAAACCATATCAGGAACAACTTTGTAACTGCGAATCTCCTGCTGATTTGGTAAAAAAAAGTACTGGCAAATTGTATATCAAAAAATTAATAATGACTGTATTGCATTAGATAAAATAGCATCCAAACTAAAAAAAGTAGTAGGAGGTAACTATGGACATAAATACTGATTGAAGAATCAATTGAGGGACTTAATTCTTATTAATTGTTTAAACCAAATGAAGTACAGCAGGGCTCATGAAGCATCTACTAATAATTCTGAAAAGACACATTAATGACAACACATAGGGGTTACAACACATAGTTATAACTACTGTTACAATAGTAGTTACCACAATAGTTGGAAGCTTTATGTCCCCATTCTTATCATTGCACAGTTCATCCAGATATAAAATCAATAAGAAGGTCTTCAACTAGTACTAGAGAAGTTATGATTGGTAGATTGTCATCTGGTTCTACCTGTATGGAAAACAGTATGAAAAATTCACCAAAAAACCCTTAAAAATAGAACTGTCTCATGACTAGAAATTTCATTTCTTGATATTGATACCAAGAACACAAAATATTTCATGTGGAAGGATATGTACATTCCTATGATCACCGCAGCACTATTTATAATAGGCAAGACCTGGAACCAATCTAACTCTTCAATGATAGACAAGTGGATAAAGAAGTTACAGTACACAATAGATTATTATGACTTATCTATCACAAAAATTAAATTTATCTTTTTTGATACAAAGTGAATGGAGATAGATTCATGCTAAATGTAATACATCAGAGAGAGTAGGACAAATATCCATATGGGTTATATAAAGCAAAACAACAGAATAAACAGTATCTAATGGATCTGCTTTCATCACCTAAACAAAATAGGTTGGTATGTAGAAACACAAGTAGCATTTGTCTAAAATAGTGTAAGAAGTAAATAATGACTGTCAATGTAAATGTAGAATTTTTTTGAGATCTTTAAAATCTTTTAATATTGATTGTTGTTAAGGCTTCAGAATCTGTAAGTACACTAAATGTATTGAAGTTGAACTTCAAATTAGTGAATTGTATGGAATACAAATTATATTTTAAAATATTTTTAAAGTAGTATGAAAATGGTTAACAAAATTATATACAAGATGTATATTTTACATAGATTATAGCACACTGACAAATTAAATTACAGAGTATCAAAATCAATGTTGTGATTATCTAGACACCCTTGCATTATTAAGATATCAATTCTTTCTGGCTTAATATACATGTTTAATGTAAAACCAATAAAAATACAAGAACTCTTTATGTCAGAACTTGTGAACTATAAAATTCATATTGAAAGTGAAAATTCTCAACTAACCAACATAATATGAAATTCAAGGCTGGAAGAGTAACATTACCTGATATCAAGCCAACATAAATATATTCTAATCAAGGTAGTACAGTACCAACACAAAACAAAATTACTGATTAATGCAACAGAAGAGAGAGAAAAATCAGACACTCACAAATACAAACAACTTTTAACAAAGGCTGTAAGTCAATTCGTGAATAATAGTAACATTTTCAAAAGTTTTAAAACATTCTAACAGACACAAAATAAAGTAAAAATCATAAACTCAGACTCACACTTGGCAAAAAAAGTAAACAATGAATCAAAAGTCTAAAGAATATAAAATGAAAAAGTCTATGGCCCTTGGTTTAATAATAAATTGCCACATATAAAAAAAGACCCTTGAAAGGAATAAAAGTTTAAACTAGATACTATTAAAATTAAAATTCTATTAAAGACATAAGATTGAAAAGACAAGCCAAGTTTGTGAGAAAACATTTGCAAAGATTTTATATGATAATATTTCTTCCAGATTAAACAGGGAACATACAAATCTCAGCAATAAAAAAATAACTAAGAAGTGGATGAAAGACCTCAAAAATACAATAGCAATTAGTAATACACTAAAATATGCTTAACATCACATGTCATTAGTGAAATTAAAATGAAAACAATAATGAAATTCCATGACATACATCTTTAAAAGGTTAAAATTAACAAGTTTTTTTTTATATATATATTTTGAGGCCACACCCAGCAATGCTCAGGGCTTACTGAGGAACCACATGGGTTGTCAGGGGTCAAACCTGGGTTGCCCTATGCAAGACAAATTCTCTACCACTGTACTATTACTCTGGACCCAAAAAGGAATATTTTAACAGCACCAAACATTGGCATGGAAATGAAGAAACAAAAGTCTTTATTCACTGCCAGAGAGAGTAAAAGGGAAGAGCCCCCTTCAGAGAGTCTAACACACAATCCAGCAATTGTACAGTTAGATATTCACCCTACTGATTTGAAAATTTATATCCATGCAAAACTTGCACACATAAGTCAGTAGAAGGTGACAGTATAATAGTAATAATAAACCATAGGGGAAGTGGTGCAGAGTAAACAAAAGTTCTATTTTTGAATATTTTTGTAAGTATGCAACCATTCCAAAATCAAGATTTCTCAAACATAAAAACTAAAAATGTATTTAAATGTATCAAATTCAGGTGATTTTATTATATATAATTTAATTATATACCCAAAGACATGTGGGCAGGTGGACATGGCTGTCAAAGAGATCCGAGTAGAAGTCGTGAATAATTTTCTCTACTGCCTTTCTGGAGGATGTGATAGATCCATCGGGACGTCGGAGGGCAGTCATCTTGGTCCTGTAGTTGGCAAAGGACAGGAGAGTGTTGCGAATACTTTTCCCGGCTTCTGCTGCACTGGCGAACACTGCTGCTCTTCTCTCTTTGAGGTCTTCCTTTATCGCATCTCTGCACAGCTTTGTGAGCTTGGACGTTAGCTTGTGGTTGCCTGAGGCTCGAGCCAAACCACATTGACGAATGAGCTCAAGAGTTTCTGAAGACAGGCGTCTGTTTCTGGCTTTCTCACTCTCGGCATTCTTCGCAGTCATGGAGGTGCTGAACCAGTCGATCATATTCCTCGTCGATGTTGTCAAGGACAGCATCTTCCCACATTGCTGCAATAGTGCCAAAGAGCTCCCAGTTGGTGGTCATTCTGGGAGTTGTCTTCTTAGACTTAAATTTTGCAGACTTTTCTCCCTGCTCTGTGAAGTAGAATTTTGCATGAAGGAGACGGTGGTCCGATCCTGTTTGGAATTTTGGGACAACAGCAACATCGGTCAGGCAAAACCTTCGATTGAATATGATGTGGTCAATTTCATTGTGGAACTGTCCACCGGGAGACTCCCATGTCCAGTGTTTAGATTTGGCCTTCTGGAACAGTGAGTTACCATGGATGGTCTTGGTCAACATGATGAACTCAGATAGTCTCTCACCCTGATCGTTCCATTCTAGGCCATGTGTCCCAAAGTGGAGTTATTCGGGCGATCTTCTCGGACCTATCTTGGCATTAAAATCACCAACAATGATCTTGTAGAAGGTGTGTTCTTCTTTATAGAACTTCTCCAGTTCTATGTAGAACTTCTTAATTTCTTCTTCATCGTAATTGGAAGTTGATGCGTAGGCGATGAAGATAGAAACTGCAGGCAGTAAGCCACATCTATTCAAGCGTAATTGTCCAATTCGGGTTGTTAGGCCTTCGAATGAATCAATGCTCATGGCCAAGTTCATGTTGACAAGGACACCAACGCCACCAAAGCCTCTGTAGTCGCATGTTCCAAGGAAAAATTCTTCTCCAGTGTCGAAAATGGTGTGATGTGATTGATGTCTCCTCATTTCGGTCAGATCAATGATGCCGCACTTGATCTTCTGTGCTTGCACCATCAGGTCCTCGATGGATGCTTCTGATGCCAGTGATCGTGCGTTGAAAGTACAATCATCTTAGTCTTTCTCCGTTTTGCAGTCTAGTTCGTCCCCAAGGTTTTTTCAGCCTCTCTTTGCTCATCTTTCTTAACACTGCCGTATTGGGGGCTCTTTCGATGACAGGTGAATGAGGCCAATTATTGTTACTGTTGTTGGCATATCGAGTATGCGACGGGTAGCTTGCTAGGCTCTGCCGTGCAGGCTCAATACTCTCGGTAGCTTGCAGGGCTCTCTCAAAGGGACGTAGGCTTTTAAGGCAGCCTCCAATCGCCCTTAGAGGTGTTACTAAATTTTAACCCTATCAAATATGGTATGGGAATAATAGGTATTAAGTGTTTTATGGAATTTATACCAAATTCTGCAGGATGGATATGCGTTCCCAATGTTCTCCCTTCTGAAATCCGACACGCCATTTCGCTGGTAGAGACGCGAACAGCACCTGGTCCAAACAAGGTCAGACCCGAACACCTGAAGAATCTGCCGCCAGTACTCATCAGTACACTGGCCCGACTCTTCACACTCTACCTGTCTGAATGCAAGGTTCCATCCCAGTGGAAAACCAGTAGGACCGTTCTGTTGTACAAGAAGGGAGACATCCACGACATCGGCAACAATCTGCCTGTTGTCTATCGTCTACAAGTTGTTCACTCCTGTCATCCTGAATAGAATAGGCAGAACACTAGACGAAGGACAACCATGCGAGCAAGCCAGGTTCCGAAGAGGATTCAGCACCATAGACCATATTCACACAGCGACCAAATTCATTGAAGTTTCGCGAGAGTTCAAGATGCTGCTCTGTCTAACGTTCATCAACTTAAAGAAGGCCTTTGATTCTGTTGAGACTGAGGCGGTCATCGAAGCTCTGACCAAACAGGGTGTTCAAACTCAGTATATCAAAATCCTCCGAGAGCTGTATTGTGGATTCAGCATCAGGATCTCACCATTCTACAAGGAAGTAATCATTAATGTAAAGAGAGGGATGCGGCAAGGTGATACCATTTCACCGAAACTCTTCAGTGCCGCCCTTGAGAAAATCATGTGATGACTGGAATGGGAAGGAATGGGAGTGAAGATAGACGGTCGGCAATTTCACCACCTCCACTTCGCTGATGACATTGTTCTCATAATGCCAAACATTAGCCAAGCGGCACAAATGCTGGCTGACTTCAACCGCGAGTGTGGAAAGGTTGGATTGCAGCTGAATCTCAACAAGACCATGTTTATGAGAAATGAACTGGTCCCTGAAGCTCCATTTGCTCTCAATGGAATGAATATCTCTGAATGCAGCAGCTATGTGTACCTGGGTCAAGAAATCAACATGAGGAATGACTTGGTGCCAGAACTGAGCAGGAGAAAGAGAGCAGCATGGAATGCATTCAAGAGCGTCGAAGAGGTGGTTAAGAGAATGAAGAACCTCTGACTCTGGGCACATCTTTTTTATTCCACCATTCCTCCTGCACTAACATATGCCTCAGAGACCTGGGCCCTACGCAAGCAGGATGAGAATGTTATTAGGATATCCCAAAGAGGAATCGAAAGAGCTATGCTGGGAATATCATGTCTCACTCAAGTGAGAGAAGGAATCTGGAGTTCTGACCTCCGTCGACGGTCAAAAATCAGGGATGCTGTCTCGTTTGCCAAGGCATCAAAAATCAGATGGGCTGGTCATGTAATGCGATTCAGAGACGACCCTTGGACTCGAGCTGTTACAGACTAGATTCCACGGGACGTCAGAAGATCTCATGGCTGCCCTCCAACTAGATGGTCAGATTTCTTCATCAAATCTCTAATGAACAATTTGAAGCTCTTTCTGTTCCTGGAGTGAGCAGGTATCATTGGGCTACACTAGCTCATGACAGGGACAAATGGAGATGTTCCTGGTGCCCGCTCAAGCAAATCGAAGATCAACGGGACTACAAGTGATACCCAAAGACATATTCATATATTATAGATGATAATGTATTATCTATAATATTCAGATATACATAAGAAACACAACATTGAATACAGACTACAGCATGTAGAGAAAAGATTTTGAGTTAACACATACATAATAAAGTATCTTTTTATTTACACAATCTTCTTTTTAGGAATAAGCTGCTATTTTTCATTTTTATGGTATTCTTCTGTAGTTGTTCAAGTCATCTGCCAATAAGAGATCTGTTTTTCAGTCTTCGGGTAATAAGGAGATCCAAAACTCTGCCCAGCTAGAGATTGAGTTGGTATAAATTATTTTCACATTATATCATAAGTCATCTTTGCTCTGAATTATCAATATTGGAAAGTTTTAAACTTATCAGGAACAGGATTCTAGACCAAGAGAAATCAGGCTCTGTATCAAGCACTGATTTAATTAATATTTATACTTACTTGATGTTTTATATAGTACTTGCTCTTTATAAATATTAAATCACTTAAAACCTTAAAAATATTCTACATTGAATATCACTATTATCTTTATATTATTGTCGACCATATGTTAGTATATCCATATTTAATTAAATATAATCATGTATTTGTTAATGTTTCACATACAGGAAGCATTCAATTAATTTGTCTGGGCCCACATGGTTTCTTACAGAATTTCATTTTTTTCTTCTCTTGTTTGTTTAATGGCTTCAGTCCCAGAAATCTTAATTATTTAAAAACTTTAAAAGGTCATGACTCATTCAGTAGAAATCACATTATTACATGATAAATAAATAAAGGCACTTGCTTAGCATGTAGCCGATCTTAGTTAGTCCCAATACCACACATGGCCCTCTGAGTACTGCTCACGGTGATCCCTGAAGAAGGAAGCAGAAATAGTTCTTGAACATGCTGGGTGTAGCTCTCAACCCAAAGTAATCACTGTCACTCTGTTGCTCATCGATTTGGTCGAGCGGGCACCAGTAACGTCTCCACTATGAGACTTGCTGTCACTGCTTCTGGCATATCAAATATGCCACGGGTAGCTTGTCAGGCTCTGCTATGGCAGGTGGGATACTCTCCGTAGCTTGCCTGGCTCTCTGAGAGGGGCAGAGGAATCAAACCCAGGTCAGCCACGTGCAAGGTAAATGCTCTGCCTGCTGTACTATCGATCCAACCCCCCAAATAATAATAGTAATAATAATAATAATAATAATAATAATAATAATAATAATAATAAACAACTAGAACTTCCAACCTTAAGAAAATGTAAATAAATCTGAGTGAATTTTTAAGAAATAGAATAGAAAAATTGATGATGTTAAAATTTTAGGAATATATCACCAGAATCACATAGAATCCTGAGAACAGTGATTTGTAAAAAACTAACGATAATATTATAAAGAAAAAGTGGTAGGATAGAGTTGTTAAGAAGGTTAAGCATGTTTCATTGCTGAATATTGGCACTTAGGCATTTTTCTTTGTACTTCTAACTTTATTCTAGGAGGTGTGGGGGAGTCATTTATCAATTAAAAGGTGAACTTTACCAATTAAAGGCTATTGCAACTAATGGCATTTTAAGGTTTTCCAGATAATATATTCTTAAAAATTTATTTGCTAATAGCCCTTCCTTTAGACTGAAATCAAACAATTATGGCACCACTATCTGTTTGTTAATGTGAAAAGTTTTAAAAATTTGTAAAAATACCCGGTGATAAACTTATTTTTCGATATACATATTTTAATTTTTTAATAAAATCACTGTGGGATGAAGAGTTCCAAAGTTTGTCCATGATTGCATTTCTGTCACACAATGTTCCAATATCCATTCCTTCACCAGTGTACATTTCTCACCACAATTATCCCACTGTACAAAATTTTTCATTTTATATTTTAAATTTTATTATTATTATATATTTCAGTAGTAGTAGTAGCACTGTAGTCCCATTGTTTATCGATTTGCTCGAGCGGGTACCAGTAACGTCTCCATTGTGAGACTTGTTGTTACTGATTTTGGCATATTGAATAAGCCACAGGGAGCTTGCCACGCTCTGCTGTGCAGGCTGGATACTCTGAGTAGCTTGCCGGGCTCTCCAAGAGGGACAGAGGAATTAAACCCGGGTCAGCCACATGTAAGGCAAATGCCCTACCTGCTGCGTTATCGCTCCAGCCCATTATATATTTCAGAGATAATATTTTATTATATATTTCAGCATGGTTCAGCAACTTCATAATTGTGCAAGGAATGCAGAAAGAGAGAAAGACAAAAAAAAGTCACCTGTCTTTGGAAAATCTCAAGCTCATACGCCAATGTGGTCTGGTGTGAGCAAGCCTCAGGCAATCACAAGCTAATGTCAGAGCTTGAAAAGCTGTGCAGAGAAGCAATAAAGGAAGGCCTCAAAGAGATATCAGCAGTGTTGGCCGATGTGGCAGAAGCCGGGAAAGTATTTACAACACTTGCCTGTTCTTCACCAATAATAAGACCAAGATGACTGCTCTCCGATGTCCTGATGGATCTATCACATCTTCCAGAAGGGCAATGGAAAAGCTTATCCACGAATTCTACTCAGATCTCTTTGATAGCCACATCCACCTTGCCCACATACCAAATTCTGCAGGATGGATATGTCATTCCCGGTGTTCTCCCTTCTGAAATCCAACAGGTTACTTCGCCAGTATAGAAGCATACAGCACCCAGTCCAGACAAGGTCAGACTTGAACACCTGAAGAACCTGCCGCCAGTACTCCTCAATACACTGACTCGGCTCTTCAACACGCTACCTGTCTGAGTACAATTTTTGTTCCAATGGAAAACCAGCAGGACTGTCCTGTTGTACAAGAAGGGAGACATCCATGACATTGGCAATTATCGCCCGATCTGCCTGTGGTCTGTTGTCTACAAGTTATTCACTCAAGTCATCCTGAATAGGATTGGCAGAACATTAAATGAAGGACAACCATGCGAGCAAGCCGGGTTCTGAAAAAGATTCAGCACAATCAACCATATCCACATGGTGACCAAGCTCATTGAGGTTTTGTGAGAGTTCAAGATGCTGCTCTGTCAAATGTTCATTGATTTAAAGAAGACCTTTGATTCTGTTGAAACTGAAGTGGTCATCAAAGCCCTAGCCAAACAGGGCGTTCAAACTCGGTACATCAGGATCCTCCATGAGCTGTATTATGGATTCACCCCCAGGATCTCACTATTCTAAAAGGAAGTGATCATCGACCACTTCATCAACGAGAGTCCAGCAGAGTGACACTATTTCACCAAAACTCTTCAATGCCACCCTCAAGAACATCATGTGATGACTGGAATGGCAAGGAACGGGAATGAAGATAGATGGTCAGCAACTACACCACCTCCACTTTGCTGATGACATCGTTCTAATAACACAAAAAAAGTCAAGCGGAATGAATGCTGGCCGACTTTGACTGTGAGTGTGGAAAGGTCAGACTGCAGCTGAATCTCACCCAGACAATGTTCATGAGAAAGGGACTAGTTCCTGATGTTCCATTTGCCCTCAATGGAACAAACATCTCTGAATGCAGCAGTTATGTGTACCTAGGTCAAGAACTCACCATGACAAATGACTTGGCACCTGAACTGTGCAGGAGGAAGAGAGAAGCATGGAATGCCTTCAAGAGTGTTGAAGAAGTGGTTAAGAGGACCAAGAATCTCTAGCCTCAGGCACATCTTTTAGACTTCATCATTCCTCCTGTACTAACATACACCTCAGAGACCCTACGAAAACAGGATGAGAACGCTATTAGCATATCCCATAGAGGAATCGAAAGCTATGTTTGGAGTATCACGTCTCACTCAAGTGAGAGAAGGAATCTGTAGTTCTGACCTCCATCAATGATCAAGAATCAGGGACACTGTCTAGTTTGTGAAAGTGTCGAAAATCAGATGGGCCAGACACATAATGCAATTTAAAGATGATCACTCACTGGATCTGTTACCAACTGGATTCCACGGAACGGTAAAAGACTGCATGGCTGTCCACTTACGAGATGGTCAGACTTCTTCGTCAAGACCCTAAATAAACGGTTTGAGGGTCTTTGTGTTCCTGGAGAGAGCAGACGCCATTGGACTACACTACTGAGACAGGGACTAATGGAGACATTACTGGCGCCCACTCAAACAAATCGCTGAACAATAGGATGACAAGTGATACAAGTGACATATTTCAGAGATAATATAATAGTATATTTATTATCATTATATGTAATAAAATTATATATTATATATTTAAATATAATATATTATTATATATTTCAGTGGACTGGAGCTATAGCATAGCGGGTAAGGTGTTTGCTTTGCACGTAGCCAACCAGGTTTGATTACTCAGTCCATCTCAGAGAGCCCAGCAAGCTACCGAGAATATCTTGCCTGCACAGCAGAGCCTGGCAAGCTACCCATGGCGTATTCAATATGCCAAAAACAGTAACAAGTCTCACAATGGAGACGTTACTGGTGCCCACTTGAGCAAATCGATAAACACGGGATGACAGCGACAGTGACAGTGATATATTTCAGATATACACACAGGGGAACAAATAAAGAGCAATTCTACACAGACAAGCAAGAGTTAACATATAACAATATTTTCAATACCTAGGAAAGTTGAGCATAATGCTTGCTGGTTGCAGTTCCAGACATAATACATGTAGGTTACTCCTCTCCTCCTCTCTAGGGACCATGCAGTTTCAAGGGCTAAAGCCCTGGCTCCAATATGCAAAGCATGCATTCTGCCTCTTTGAGCTATTGCTTAGCTTCCTTTTTTTTTCTTCCAAAAAATAATCAAATCAACTACTAAGCCTTTCTAGTCAGTTCATTCCTAACAGATTGGTCTGTTTGTTTGTTTTTTGGATCACACCTGGTGATGCACAGGGTTTACTCCTGGCTCTGCACTCGGAGGACCATATGGGATGCTGGGAATCAAACCCAGTCGGCCTCGTGCAGGGCAAATGCCCTACTCGCTGTGCTATCTCTCCAGCCCCTAACAGATTGGTTTGGGGTCCACACCTGATGGTGTTCAGGGCTTATTCCTGGCTCTGTGCTCAAAGATCACTCCTGACTGGCTCCAGGGACCATATGGGATTTCGGGGATCGAATGTGGGTCAGCTGTGTGCAATCCCTACCCACTGTACTATTGATCTGTCACTTATGTATACTTCTAAAGTTGCATAAAATTTTTCTGATTTTTTTTTGGGGGGAGGGCCAAGGGGAGTGTAGGATATCATTGGTTTGTCCTTTCTCCCTTGCCACAGAGTTTGGGCTTATCTGGTAATAATCTCTAAACTATTCTAGACTACATTGGTATGTCCTGCTCCCCTTGCCACTAGGAGTTTAGGTATATCAGTCACACCCATCAAAATGCTCCCAAGTCACTTCCATTCCTTTGTTTATCTGTAACCACTTCTACCAGTTTATCTGCTCTTCCTCTAATCAAACTCTGTTAATTTGTAAGGTCAGACCTTGCTAGGACAGTGTACTTGTATTGTAAGTTAATACTGTCTTTCTTCTCTCCTGTCTTTTGGATAGTTTACTTTAAAACAATGTCCTTTTTGTATGGACAAAGAAAGACAGTTGTTAATATGCTTTTGTAACATGGGATTTAATTGGCTTCAAATATTATTCACTCCCGGGCATCTGCTTTCTTGACTTAAGCCTCAGCTGCCCATACGTTCTAGCACCCCCAAAAGCAGGGTCCCGATGAGGGACGGGACGGACCCAGGGCAAGCAGTGAGTAATGTGCTACCCTGGCATCAAGATGGGCCTGGCCAAAGCGCCTAATGCTTAACTATATGTTAAGAGCATGGTCATGGACATGTCATGTCATGATCCAAAATCAACGACAAGACTAGGACCCTGCTAGGGATAGGAAAGACTAATCTGGCCTGAGCACTGTAGTCTGAGATGGAGATGACCCCTGGAGAGCAATTCTATAAGCTTAATGCATCTCTTGCTATGTCCATACAAAATGATTAATAATATGAATGCTTATATGTTAGTTGGACAAGGAGAGGAGAAACACACCCATGGGATTCCGCTCTTGGGCAGGTGTCCTGCTGAAAGAGTATCTGTCCTAGAAGGAGCATCCCCTAAGGGAAAGAACTTTAACCCTATCAATTTCTGTGGGGTCCCGTCCTGTCCCGCAGGGAGGACACTTCGTGGGGCTAAGGAGGGGACGTAACCGAATGAACAGACGCAGAGCCAGAAGGAGGAGGAGAGAGAAAAAAAGAGTTTATTCACAGCAGTTACAATACTTATACCTCTTGGTGGGAGGGGGTTGGTATGCATGCTTGGACCCGCATAGGAACAGTAGTAGAATGTAGATCAGGCATGGCCTTTGGCTAGTGAAACAAATGGTGAAATGATAAGATCACAGGAATCCCAAGCAGCCTCCGCTTGACTAGACGATAAGAGCCAAACTCTGTAAGATGGCTCCCTACAAATTTCGACCACACCTATGTGTAAGCCCCAACCCCTCATTCTGGGGGATTTAACTAGGCTGTGAGAGTGGGTTGGGGCGAGTGCTGTAAGTTCCAGGGCTAGTCCCGGGACCTGTCCCTGGCCAGTTCCAGTGCGAGTCCCAGAGTGAGATCTGGAGAAGATAGACCAAGATCCAGATCCAGAGGAGAAGGAGTATGAAGTAGCATGGGGGAGGAAGAAGCAGGAGGAGAATCAGAGGAGAATGGAGATGGGAATGGAATAAACTGCAACTGAGACCAACCAGCCTGGCTCCATTCCTTCCTTCGCCTGCCTCATCATCACCATCAACCTCCCCGGTGTGGTGCCCGCACTTTCATTTTCTTTTCGTGTTTTTACACAGGGGAGCATATCCATAGATGCTAAGGGCAAACTTCTGTTTCTATTTAGGGATAATACTGGCAGGACTCAGGAGACCATACAGGAATCTGGGAGACCTTGCCCATTGTCCTATTCCTGTAGGCTCTATTTAATATTTTATACTATATTTTATATCCAAGAACAGTAAGAATTATTTGTTCAGTGAAATTTAAATGTTTGAATTTAAATTAAAAAATTTTAATGATGTATGGACTTGCACTTTCTTTTCTTTGTCACTTATTGTATTAATTTAATTAACATTTTCACAAATAACTATGCAGATATGCATGGTTTTAATTTTTTATTTTAGGGATAAAATATACAAAGGAGAGGACATTTGCTTTGCATGTGACTGACCCAGGCTCAATCCCAGAATCCCATATGGTTCCCGGAATCATCAGGAGTGATCCCTGAGCACAGAAATAGGTGATAGGTGTAGGCCCTAAGCATCGCCATATGTGGCTCAAACCTACCCCAAATTATTTCAACTACACTCTAATATTTCATTGTGTTCATGAATCCCAATTTACTCTTCCTTCTTCAAACAAACAAAACTAGGTCACTTTCATCTATCAAAATTTTCAATGTTATTAAAAGAAACATTTTTAAAAATCATCATGTACAGAAAGTTTTCCTCAGCTAGATTTTAAATTTGAGTTATAGTTCAGAAGGAAATATATCATCACAACTTTATTATAAACTTTCTGCAAATTGGCTGTATATTAATGTATATTATCTTCAGAAATGCCTGTGCTTTATTGGGCATCAAGGGAATAAGGGATACTCACTAATTCCCATTTCTGTTCCTTTCTGAGCTGAAACCTTAACTGCAATTCCTAGTGTTCTCTGTAGCTGGGTGTTTCCAGACTGAGTCCTAATTACCTGTGAATAGAACAATTACGAAGTCCTTTTAAGTTGTGACTTCTTCTCTAGGACACTGAGAATTCTCTCCAGTCTTTAAACAGAATTGAGCTTCTAGATGAGCAGTATCAAATCCTTTACATGACCTTATCAATATTTAAATGACCAGAAACACATTGCCTTGACTGAAGAATTAACAAGAGTTAACAAATTGAATTTTCATTGCAATTCCACTGGAATTCCATTATAATTCTATGGTACATTGTAATTCCATCGTAAAATCACTGTGGTCATAAATTTCTCATTCCCCTGAAATTGTCACAGGCTTCTTAATTAATGCATATTGCATTCCATTGTATCTTTGAAGATATTAGACTTAAAATATTTTATTTATTTTAGTTTTATGACAATTATTATGCAGATATTATTATTGAACTAATATGTATTTATTTTTGTTGTTGAGACTTAGTAACATTTTCCATGTTTATCTGTAGCATTTGGTTTTCTCTTTAGACTTGCTTATCCATGTCTTGCTCATTTTCTATCAGATTATATTTTTCTCATAGTTTTGGTTGAAAGTTCTATGTATTTTGGCTAATAAGACATCTGTGGTTATGTTCATGGTTAACGTCTTCTCCCAGTTTGTGGATCTTGACTTGTCCCTGGTATTATTTTGCTTCAACATATTTTATTCATTTTAATATGATCAATTTATTGTTAATTTCTTTTATGATTTGTGCATGCTGTATTGTGTATAAAACTCTAGTTTGTAGCCATCAGGGACTCTCATAGAATCTTTTAAAAGTTCAATGTTTCTTTTCCTGTTCAGAACTTACTCAATCTGAAACTTTGGGATTTTGTTTTATATCATATAGATTAGTAGTTTAATGTTAATAGATGCAGTTCATTCTGCTATTGATGATTTGTATAAGTTCACTCTGGACTAGAGTAAATATTCACATATGTCCATTTTAAATTTAGTAAAGTTTCCATTCACTTGTATCACTTGTCATCCTGTTGATCTTCAATTTGCTCAAGTGGGCACCAGTAACATTTCCATTTGTCCCTGTTGAGTGCTAGTGCAGTCCAATGATATTTCCTTACTCCAGGAACAGGAAGAGCCTCAAATTGTTCATTCAGAGATTTGACGAAGAAATCTCCCCACCTAGTGGGTGGGCAGCCATGCGGTCTTCTGATGTCCCATGGAATCTAGTCCGTAACAGCTCTAGTCCAGCGGTCATCTCTGAATTGCATTACATGACCGGCCCATCTGATTTTTGATGCCTTGGCAAATGAGACAGCATCCGTGATTCTTGACCATTGATGGAGGTCGGAACTCTGGATTCCTTCTCTCACTTGAGTGAGATGTGATACTCCTAGCGTAGCTCTTTTGATTCCTCTTTGGGATACCCTAATAGCGTTCTCATCCTGTTTGCATAGGGCCCAGGTCTCTGAGGCATATGTTAGTGCAGGAAGAATGGTGGAATCAAAAAGATGTGCCCGGAGTCGGAGTTTCTTCATTCTCTTATCCACTTCTTCGACGCTCTTGCAGGCATTCCACGCTGCTCTCTTTCTCCTGCACAGTTCTGGCACCAAGTCGTTCCTCATATTGATTTCTCGACCCAGGTACACATATCTGCTGCATTCAGAGATGTTCGTTCCATTGAGAGCAAATGGAGTTTCAGAGGCTAGTTTGTTTTTCATGAGCATCGTCTTGTTGAGATTCAGCTGCAATCCGACCTTTCCTCACTCGTGGTTGAAGTCGGCCAGCATTTGTGCCGCTTGGCTAATGTTTGGTGTTATGAGAACAATGCCATCAGCGAAGCGGAGGGGGTGCATCTATATCAGTGTCACATATATCCATTGCTAATTCTAATTCATGCTGTTTAAGTACTGGTGTTCATATTTGGTAACTATTTTGTTATTTTACAAACTATATTTGTTCAATGCTAGTTTTAGAATCTAAAAATTTAAACTTTTGTGTGAGGTTTATAAAATTGCAGTATGTGCATGATTTTAACAATTAATATTTTGACTGTTTAATTTTAAATATACTTATATATTGTTGTATTGAAATTAACATAAAATCTTACTCATAACCATTGTATCTCTTTCATTTAAGCATCAAATTTAATAATTTTATTCATAGGAATATTTTATTTCATTCTTATAAAACTCCTGTTTTTTCTCATATAATACTACATGAACTCATTCTTAAATATATTAAATGTTCTTGTTGATATGGGCTACTATATAGAAATAATGATTTTTATATTGTTGTATGTTGATTTTTATATGTTGAATTTGTATTCTCAAATAAGATTTAGTATTTTATATGGATTTTATTATTCTTTTGATAACAATGTACTTTCATATATTCTCTTTAGATTTTTTCAAATATTATTTTAACAATTTTTTATCATTGGTCAGACTATGTTTGTTGCCATTGTTTTAATTGTTATTTCTTCCTTTAATTTTATCTTCTCTGCTTTCTAAAATCTTATAATAATTATTTTATCAATATTTGTACAATTTCTTTGTTATGTGCATAATTATTTTATGACTATTCTGTGAATATACGTAACAGTAGATTGTTTCTGTCACTTGTGTCTTTACATTATAAATTTATTTGCATAGTAGATTGTCTAATATTTTCTTTTTTTTAATATTTTTTAATTTTTATTAAATCACCATGTGGAAAGTTACAAAGTTCTCAGGTGTATATGTCAGTTATACAATATTCAAACACCCATCCCTTCACCAGTGCCCACATTCCACCACCAGAAACCCCAGTATACCCCCCGCTCCCACCCCCACCCCCTACTGTATAACTAATGAATTTCACTTCATTTTTTCTTTACCTTGATTACATTCCATAATTCAACACAAAACTCACTATAGTTGTTGGAGTTTCCAACCAAGAGAGACAGACCTACTACATTTGATAATTAGTTTTTCATTGCTGAAAATGAAGAGATATGTAGCCCCACTGCTACAAGTATATAACTCTCTCTTTCTCTTTTTTTTTTCTTTTTCCTTTTCCCTTTTTTTTTCTCTTTTCCCCCCTCATCCCCTTTCCTGCGCCTCATAGTATGGTGTACGCCACGCCACGTCGTCCAGCGTGGGGCTTTTGCTTAGTTCACAGTCCAGAGGTGGCTGCTACATTAAAAACCTTCAATATTTCAACAAAAACTTACTGTTATTATTTGGAGTTTCCCCCCCAAGTCAGACCTGTTCAAATGGAACCGTTTCACATTGCTGACAATTATAAATGTTAAGTCACGCGGTTTTGGATTTCTGTATAAAGTCCAGGGAAAATTCTGCCAGAAATTACATAGCCCAGCTCACAGTTCCAGTGCATTGCTGTAAGAAGTCTCTAAATTCAAAGTCTTTAGGCGCAGAGGGTCCGATTCGCGCTCAGCGGCTCCGGATTTATCTGGGCCGAGGGCGTGCCGGTTATGCCCCCTTCCCCTGAGTTCCTGGGAGCCCCCAAAGTAAAAACCGAATACCTGTGGGTTTGGAGTCACAGAAGATGGCGCCTGCCACGTGGGTGCCGCCAGGCGGCCGCTTTCCATGCAGGAAGACAGGGTGGGGAGGAAAAAAAAATCCACCCCCGGCAGCACAGAGTTGTAGCCCAGTTCGGTGTCCCAGTGCATCGCTATCGGATGCTGCGCTGGATGCCCGAATGTGTTACATCTTTGGAATCAAAGTCTTTAGGCGCAGAGGGTCCGATTCTCGCTCAGCGGCTCCGGATTTACCTGGGCTATCTAATATTTTCTAAGGAAATTCAAGGTGCTAAATTTCTCTAATTTCTGTAAGTTTTGTTACAAAGCGCCTTTTGATTCTTTTTTTCCATTTGTTTGTTGGACTCTAACTTGAGGGTAGATGGAACTCACTTTTAATATTAAATAATATGAATTAAACCCACAGTATTCCAAACCCACAGATAGTCTTGGGCCCCTCATTTTTCATGAAAGATTTTGTTCATATAAAGATCCAAGCAAAGGGAGGTTTATCTTTTTTTTTTCAAAAGTAGATAAAGTTAAAAATTTCTTGCATTGTTCTGCTATTGTTGTGCTCTCGAGGTAATTTCAGTTTTGACCAAGTGTATAACTTTTAGTGTTCCAGAATCTTAGCTGACTGCAATGATCTCACTGCCTGATATATGTCTTCTGCGGATCACAAGAACAGATTAGCTCCTCTTATATTTCTGCATTTGGGAATCCAGTTTCTCATCAAAAACACCTATATGGGGGCCAGAAATATAATGTAAAGTAGGTGAGATGCTTGTTTTGCATGATGCCGACCATGATGCAATAGAGAGCACCACACATGATTCTCCGAGCATTGCCAGGAACGATCCTTGAGCACGGAGCCGGAAGTTAGCCCAGTACACATCACTATGTGTGTACAAAAAGTCATAAAACCTGTGTGTGGCTCTTCAGGTCCAACTTACACAACTGAGAAGCCTTCACTTTCTTATCAGACCTATAAAGAAAGGTATGCACCTGCCTGGCAGTCAATGTCTCAGGTTTCTCAACAGGAAGCGATTTCACAGATTTTTAATTCTTACATAACACCTTCATTTCCTTCTCGAGATCTTGTGCAGCGTCTTCATGAGTGGGGGTGGGGGAACAGAATTGGGAGATGAAAGTGCTTTGCTCACTCTGATTCAAGTCAGTTTTCCCAACAATGTCTCATTCTTAGTATTGCCCATTCACCCTCTCCCCACTTCATAGTAGGGGTTTGGGGCTCCCTTGGTAGTGAGAAAATCTCACCTCCCCAGTTCTGCTTCAATTCATGTGCTGTTCCATGGGGGGTTTGGAACAGGGTAACCTGTGCTTTCTCTGGCTTTAGCACCTTGCTAAATTTCAATAAGTGGTTAAAGGTAAGCCTTTACATACTTGTTGCTTAACTGCTTATTCTGATAGCTGGTACTCAGTTCTTTTGCTTTCAATTCAGCTGGATGCCTGATATCATTGAAATTCTACTTCAAAATTATACTAACTATAGTGGAACCATAAGTGTCTAAAGTTATCAGACTACACCAGCTTGAAATTTTGCTATTCTAGTTTGGTATTCCCTGTTTCTAGAGCTTTATTTTGTTTTCTGACATTCAAATGTATTGGCAGATTTGATCTAAAATATTCATGTGTTGGATTTAGAGAGACAGTACAGCTTGCCTTGCTACTAGCCAACTCGATTTTGATATCTGGCATCCTATAAAGTCTCATACACCACCAAGGGCAATTCCCGAGAACAGAGTCAGGAGTAATCAATTCCTGAGCATCACCAGGTGTGGCCCAAAAATAAACAAAAAAAGCCTAAAATATTATCCAAGAGAGCCCTGTTCCTAGGTTAGAGGGATGGCGTCCCATATTTCAGTTCAGATCCTCAAAGAAAATAATAATAATAGTTTTATTATTAAAGTAAAGGGCGGGGGCGGGTGAGACCCTCCCCACCCTGAGGGACCCAGTCCCAGCAGCTTATCTCCACTACCCAACTGCCGCCACACTCCAGGCCACTTTACACATGCTTGGGCCAAGCCTCATGCATGAGCGAAGTCCCATGGAATGCAGGTAATGAGGAACTTTGTGATCTCAGACTCTGGGCTCAAGGGGACCCGGGAGCAGAGAACCTCTGCCTGCTCCCCCCCAGTCTCCGGCGACCCAGGGTCATACCCATAAGCTACCTCCTACCAGCACCCTCCAGAACTCACAGTTGCTTCCCCTGGAAGGAAGAATAAAATGAGGCCCCTGTAGCCATGCCACCAGACTCTGCGCCAGGCTGTTTCACGCAGGGCACCTCAGAGGGGGGTGGGTGAGAGCCCTTCCTGTCCCAAGGGACCCAGCACTGGCAGCCGACCTCAACTACCCAACCACCACCATGCTCCAGGCCGTTTTCCACACACTCAGGCGGAGCCTCACACATGAGTGAACATGTTCCTGAACCGCACAGCCGCAAAGCAGCCGTGCAACACATCATCATAGAGGAAAATAAATATATATGCCTCTCAGAGAGCCCAGCAAGCTACTGAGAGTACCCCGCCCAATGATAGAGCCTGGTAAGCTCCCCATGGCATATTTGATATGCCAAAAAACAGTAACAGGTCTCATTCCCCTGACCTTAAAGAAGCCTCCAATCGTTGGGAAAGACAAGTAAGGAGAGGCCGCTAAAATCTCAGGACTGGGATGAATGGAGACATTACTGGCGCTCGCTTGAGTAAATCAATGAACAATGGTATGACAGTTATACAGTGAAAGTTAAGGGGGAAATGTTGTTATAATTAATTAATTCCTTAAGCCTACACAGCTTACAAAAGAGAAAGGGAAGTAGATTACTTTCATTAGCCACTGAATGAATCTGCGCACATGTGTCTATGTGTGTCTGTGTGTGTCTGTGTGTGTGTTTGAGAGAGACAGACAGTTAGACCCAGAGAAAAACATAGTATGGGGCACGGTGGAAAGGAATTTTGTCTATGAGTGGGGAGGATTATTGTGAAACCAGTGTGGTTATAAAATATCTGTAAGTGAATAATAGAAACGGAGGAAAATAAAAAAGTATTCAATCAAAGTTTCCATATTCAATCTGATCATATGCCAAAAAAGCTCTGGAATAGCAAAGGTTTGATTACACCTAAGTCAGAAGGGTCAGGTGGGGCCAGAGCAATAGTACAGCAGGTAGGGCACTTGCTTTGCACATGGCCAACTCAAGATTGATCTCCTGCATCCCATCTGGTTATGACCCAGAAGAAAAAAAAATGAGTAAGACTCTTGTAACTTTTTAATTCTTTAACTGATGACCATCATATTCTCCAATGGGATTCTAATTTGCCATGCATAGCTGGGTGTAACCACTCCCATTGCTTGAGGGAATATTTTGATAAAAAGAATAGTAGCCTGAACAACAAACTCTCAGAACAAATGGCAAACCAGAAGAAATGGAACCTTGATATGGCACTAATAAGCATCTACAACAACTTTGTGTCACTGGGGAATCAAGATAAAATAGAACCAAATGTTTGATTCTTTTCTTTGGACTTGCTCCAAGATGAGACTTGAGATTATCAATATTTAGACAAATTGTTTAAAATACAATTTAAAGACATATATTTAATCACCCTCATATCCATCTTTACTTAATTGTCATTTGATTTTATATTCTGGATGTATTTAAAAGGTACCAAAAATTCAGAACTTTGAAAGTACAGAGAAACTTTATAGAAACTAGAAGTAGATGGTTGGTGTCCTGCTAGGTGTAGAAATCATACTGACAGGACCTGATCTCAGTTGAGGACTCTTCAAGATTGATACCTATGTTAACAGAAAGAAGCCTTATTCTTACATTTTGAGCAAATTTCATGTGTGGTAAACATTTCTTCTTTGTATAAATAAAGAAGACATATTGATTTCATTAGATCTAGCCACGTGACTTAAGGTGTTAGAAATTACAACTGGATCAACTGAAAGAACTATGATGGATATTCTATTTCTATAACTCTTTGAAGATAAACTTTAAACTATGAATTCAGAACTAGTCTCTTTTATGTGTTTATTAAAAATATTCTTCCTTTCACCAGGAAAGACCAACTACATCATCTTACCTCTGTGAGTATTCAGTAAACAGTTTTAATCACACAGAAAATGCTATGACAAAGATAATATGCAAAGTTTTTAGTTTTATATTTAGAAAAAGTAGGAATTAGAAAAATGAGCCATATGATTGCTCATTTCCTGATTCAACTTATATTATTCATAACCTCCTAAAATTCCTAAAACATCAGGGTAGGTTTTCCTTACATAAGCAATGCTTTCTAATAGTTTCCACATCCCAAAGACAATGAAGGCAAGAAGCCAATATTCCATGCACAAATTCTGTGACATAAAATAATGTACGGAAATTACAACCATGATAATTAACACTAATTAAGTGCCAAAAGCATTTTAACCTTTAGGTGTTTTAAGGGGATTACATTTTATTTACTTCATATTGTCAAGCAAAGTTCAAATGAGTACACTTTCGGTTAATGATTTATACAATACTGAAACTACTTTAATATTCTGAAGTATATTAAATCCTACGTAGAAGAAATACCAACAAATAATAAAAGCACACTACATTTTTATGCAATCTCTAGACTTAACTCTTGGGGAATTTTATGTTACATAAAGATTTTTAGATGCCAGGTTAAAGTACTCTGATCATATGAAATAGATGATTGTTTTCAGGCTTCCATCATGATCAAATTTACAATATTATACTTAAGAAAACTTCTGGTAACAGAAATGGATGAGGCACAGTATCTTCAGGTCATAAAATAAAACATAACATTTATGAACAAAACATAGCTTAAAATGCTTTCAAAAGTAGAAGACTGAAGAAATGGATAAACTCAAGAAGTCAATATAATAAATTAAATGGTTTCTATTGTTTTCATTTGCAACGGCACACCTTGCAGTGCTCAGAAATTACCCATAGCTCGTGTTCAGGGACCACACTTTGAGGGGTTCAAGTGAACATATGGTGTGCCAGGGATCAAACCTGGGGTGGCTGTATGCAGGACAAGTGCATTATCCACTGTATGATGTCTCCAATTTGATAAATTAAATATTGACAGCTAATAATTTCATTCCTTGTCAACTTAGGTCAAATAAATTAACTTCATTTAGAGATAAAGATAAAAATCAGTAAATTTGAATATTTAAGTACACAAAACACACACACACATATATATAAGATATAAGTTTCTACTTATGTAACCAATTTGAGGCTAATGATCCTATGTAATGACCTTTAGTTGAACAGTGTCTCTATGACTCCATCATCTACCTTAAATTAGCTGAATGGCTTAAGAACAAGGACTTTTGGTTTGGATTTTATGAAAGCAAATTCTTAGATAGTGGCTGAGATGATCTCTCAAAAGGGGAATGAGGGGAGCAGATGGGGAAGTAGCAGGAAGTAGGCAATGATGTGTTCTTAGCTTGAGTTATGCTTCTCCAGCTGGAGGCTTCTGACCTATAAATTGAACTATAGATTTGGCCCCTCCTAAAATTTAGAAGACGATCTTGTGTAGCCAGCATAAGTAGTCATTAGGTGTTGGTCATTTTCATTTTTGTGAGCAAAACTTCAGAGTTAAATAAAGAATAATTCTCTGCATGGGGGAAAAGCCCGACAGTGCTAATACAATAACAAGGTTCGCCTCCCTCTATAAAGTATCTGGGTCAGTGAGGGAAATAAGTTTACCTATTTACAACCCCAAAAAAACCTGTTTCTTCATAAGGATGTATTGGCTTAAAGCCAAAAAAGCCATTACAGTGGAGTTCATGTCCAATTCAATCAGCTTAATCAATGGCTGAATAAATAGCAATACTCTTACATTATTAAAAATAATAAATAAATAAATAAAATAATATTGTATCTGCTAAGGGGCAGGTTTGGAGGAAGTGATTTGAAAAATGGGGACAGTGGTAGAGGGAAGTTCACTCTGGTGGTGGGTTGACTAGTGCTGAAACATTGGATGTCTGTAGCAACTGTATTTTGAGCAACTTTGTAAACCATGGTGTCTAAATAAAGGACTTCATTTAATTTATGTTTTTTTAAAAAAAGCCTTTACAATGAAGATGCGGAAATCATGCAAAAGAGTAGTTAGGCTTGTGGTCCTTATATTTGAGGGGCTCTGAATATCTGAAAGTTTGTGATAAATGTTATATAAGCTTGTTTTCAAGAAAATGCTCAAATGTGGATAAACAGTTTTTCATAGAACTTCAGAGTTTCTTTGATTTCTGGATAAAGCTCACTTGTGGATCATTTGGATTAGAATTTCTGTTTGGACCATCGGGTCTTAATAGCATTAGAATATTAACCACCGTTAGAAGAATGAAGAAAACCACTGAAGAAGCAAGATATAGATCTTAGTTATCAAAACAATGGAGAGACACAGTTGAAAGAAATCAGTCAAACCCTTAATGAGAAGTCCACCACACAAGTTATCTCCAGGGACATATTGGGGGTGGGGGTGGGGAAGGACTTGAGAAGTAATGAAAAAAGCATTTTTAGATCTTATCACTGACATTGTGTTCCTGTACAGCTTTCAACATCCTGCCCATACATAATGGTGATATATAGTCCCACCCTTCTAGCACAAGAGACGACAGCAGTTCTTATCATCAGCACAGGCACTTACCAAAGATAAGTACAATATGTGTAACAAATTGTACATATAACAATTTGTAATATGAAAGTACAGCTTTCATATTGATTACAGCTGATGTTTCTTTTCTTCATCCTCTAGTTCTTCCTTATTTAACAACATTAAATTCAACAAGGACCTGCAAATCTATCTTCAGTCTTCACTCATTTCCCCCAACATTTTCAGTATTGTATAAATGTGTATTTCAGAGAAGACACTCAAAATTCCAATTTGTGGGGAAAATGCAAAGGGACAAAACTGGAGTGTCACTGCCTCCCTGGGCTATTGCACTGAAATGTTAAGTGGCAACTTTCTGTTGATGTTCCAAATGAATGGGCAATAGATTTCTATTTATTTTCATTGGCCTCTATCATACACATAGGAAATACATAAGTAGGTGGATATCAAAAACTGGGATTTTCATTCAAGGTATAACTATGTAACTGCTCAAAGATCAAGGAACAGCTTTACCTGTTTCCATTAACTTTCTTGAAGCAGAGAGCAAATGCAATGATACCTGAAGATAAGAAGTTTCTCACCTTCTTTTCCAAATAATTTCCATTATTCTTTCAGTTTCTCAGCATCTGGAACACTAGCCATTAAAATACCCTTTATGAAAAACAAGGGCACCTTTTTATCCTGACCTCTATTTCAAGGATCAGTTAAGCGGGTAGGAAGCAATACATCTACAAAGAGGATGGGAAGTACTGATCACACACTGATATCCATACTCTTGGACCAAAGTGCAAAGCTGGGGAAAATTGAAGTGATTTGGGCAAAAAAACAAGCTGAGACATCCATTGATGCTTCTCCACTGATTTAGAACCTAAGAGGAGATGTTCTTTTATTGCTGTGAAATGCAATGACAGGCAGGGCTTCAGATAACCACCCTGAAATCCGGATGCTTATCTAAACTCCACTTGCCTGCCTGGATTCCTTTTGACTTTTCAAAAATAGAGCCTGAATTCATGGGGAGCTTGTTTCCCAGAAATTTGGGACAGTTCCTGTATTTAGTAAGGAACATTTTAAAAGAAAAGTCATCATTTCCTCCTCTCTTTCTTCTGGATTAAACCCAGATCATGACGACAAATGTAAGGCAAGGTTTATAAACAATGATTATATAAGCAATAGTCGGGGGTGGGATATGTTGCAAAAGGAAGAAAAAGAAAAAGTAGGATTTCATTTGTGTCTGCTCTTTTAAAAAACATAAAGAGCACTGTTTCCATCCTATACCTCTATCACTATCTACTTTCCTTCACTGCCTTTTCCTTTTCCTTTCTTTTTAATCTGATATTCTGGGAGACTTCTACTATCTCCTGAATAGACTATTTTTATACAGTTGAACAGGTAACAGAAAATTTAGATTTTTTGCACAAAAAATTCTCACTTCCTTTCTTGTCAGTCAGTTGCTGCCCACTAACCATACAATATTCCCATTGTCCAGATCTTTTTAAATTTGGTTCTTAATCCCATTCATTTGATCCTTCATTTTAAAGATTAACATGAGCACCTCATTTGTGGCATAAACTTAGTGATTTTGTGTTCTTCAGGACAGTTACTGAATGTTTCATCAATAAACTCTTTCCCATGACAAAAGAAATACCAATTTTGTTTAGTGTTTCATAGAAGGGAATTCTGAAGATCATAAAATCCTTCTGTGATAATTCTTTATAATTACTATCATCTATTACTCTCATCCATGAGAAATGAGTTTCCATTTCAGTTATTTAGACTCCTTTAAATAGAATTCCTTAAAATAAAATTTTTGATTCCTCCTATTTATAAGGTTATTCCTACTTAAAAGTGTAGGAATGACATTAAAACTCTTAAAAGAGCTTTAAAAAAGTTTTAATGTCACCGACATTAAAACTGAAAGCTTGACTTCAAGTATCTGTCTTCTATTTCTTTTTTTTTCTGATTTTCCATACTATAATCAAAATGCTGCTTCCCAATGTGGATTTTGTCATGAAGTCATGCCTTAAACGTGGTAGAAAATAAATCAAGGCATATTAAAATTTTGAAAAGTTTATTTAAACAAAAATGCACTTAAAATTGGGAACCAGAGAAATAGTTCAAAGGATTGGAGCACATGCTTTGCATTGCAGGAGTTTAGGTTCTATTCTGCACCAATACTCCCCCTGTACCACAATGAGCTGGTAAGAACTCCAAGCACTAGAATGTTTGGTTCGAAATGAAGGACAGGAAGATGCATTTGAGTCTTTTATGTGCACATAAAATTGGGTACAATTCCTTCAACAATGGGAACCAGAGAAGAAGGCTTCTACAGAAAAAGTATAGAAACAATAGAAATCATTTTTTGGATATAACTTAAAGTCTTGTTGGCTGTGTGTCACTAGCTGTCCTTCATATTTCAGTTTCAAAAACATAAGTCTTAGGTTTGAGTTTGTTTACATGGATGATCATGTAGTCTAATGTCCTCTTTCTGTAACCTATCAAAAGAAAGCTCATACTCTTCAAATCATCTCAGGACTGCAAGAGTTGCTATTTCTGCCTCTTGAATTTTTCTTCCTTTTTCTTTACTCCTGGGTTCAGAGCTGAAATTTGATTGAGACAGAAAACAAAACCAAGCGATGTCCTGAATAGCCAGAAAACCAGGAAACTTCCTCTGTAAGGACCACAAATATCAAAAGACATAGGAAGCCAGATAAAGAGAAAGTAGGTCTAAGTTCCATCAGCAACTTCTCTTTGAAATAAAAATTTGAGGATACAAGAAAACAATGTTTTAATGAAAACAGCTGGAGGAGGCTCTGTATTATCTATATTTTATCTAGCAGTAGTAAGAAAAGTTTAAATTTTTCTTAACAAAAAGAAATATAGGATGAAGAAATAAATAGCAGATCACGTTCATCATGCTTGAGGCACTGAATTTTATGTACTCCACGGTTCCCTAAGAATATTGGGCCTCAGACGTCACTATTGGCAGGAACTTGGAGACAAATCTGCAGAACCTGACTACCACTAGTGTCTCTAGGCCCCCAGACCACTGGTTTGACCATTATTATTATTTTTAATTGAATCATCATAACTTACAATTGCAGTTATTCATTATTAAATTTCACATGCACTATTTTCCAACACAAGTCCCTTCACCAATGTTCACTTCCTTCTGCCAACGTGCCCAATTTTCCTCCCCCAACCCCCGCCCCTGGACCCCCACCATACTAGTCACTGCTATGGCAGACACATTTCCCCTCTCCTGTTGTCCTCATGTTCCCTTTCCTGAGCCTGTTCCCTATCCCCCATACCAGTGGCAAGCTTCTTTCTGGAGACCATTTCTCCTGCTCTCTGTTTCTATTGCTCTTGGGAATTTGTTATTCCCTTATGAAGTTTCTTCTTGTCCCACATGTGAGAGGGATCATTCTGTGTCTGTCCCTCTCCACCCGACTAATGTCACTTAACAGGATACTCTCCAGATCCATCCACATAGCAGTTTGCAAAGATTGGCAATAACAAAAAGATACAAAAACAAATTTTCATGAATCCCAAATTTTTATATTTCAATAATCTGAAGTAAAATCATAATAATGATTATAAAAATAATGTAAAGTCATTTAAGTGACAACTTCTTTTTTATATTATATAAGATATTGGTATATCTTATAAAACATGGCACTTCAATTAATCAGATCTGACATCTAAGGCTTTCTGACTTCCCAGGTCTTTAGACCCCATCCCAGTGATAATCATTTTTTAGTAGCACTGTCATCCCATTGTTCATCGATTTGCTTGAGCGGGCACCAGTAATGTCTCCATTGTGAGACTTGTTACTGTTTTGGCATATCGAATATGCCACGGGTAGCTTGCCAGGCTCTGCCGTGTGGGTGGGATACTCTCGGTAGCTTGAAAATCAAAACGTCTTTTTGATCTAAATAAGGTATATAAAAGTTTACTACTATTTAAAAAATTTCCCGTGTTATTTAAAAAATCGAGGGTCAGGCTAGAATGACAGTACAGCAAGTAGGGCGCTTGCTTAGCACATGGCTGACCTGGGTTGTTTTATTAAAAATATGATACACATTCATTATAATTGTTGTAATTTTAACTTTTAAAACATGATGTATTTTTTTTATTTACTTACTTATTTGGTTTGGTGGCCAAACCTGGCTTGAGTTGAGGGCCCAATCATGGCACTTTTCAGGGATCAGTCATGGAGGGCCTCAGGGGACTCTATGGGGACTCTAGGTAGTGTTACGGGATTGAACCCAGGTCAGCTACATGCACAAGAGCCTTATATTCAGTACCATCTGTCTAGCCCTTCATTTTTATTTTTGAATGACCATCCTTATCACTTGAATTCAGGCTTGTTAGATATAGCTTTCCCTGTTGATATTTTTGCTTTGTCCTTTTTCTATATATTCACCTTTCATTTTACTTTTCATTTATGCAATTCTAAATGCACTTCAAAAACTTTAAGAAAGTTCTGATTATTTAACTTGGGAATATATTTTCCTTTTACCAGTGTATTTATTTTATGGTTTAATGCTAAAACAAATTTATTTTATGATTTTATGGTATTTTATGCTTCATGTTTTCACTGCTTTATTTGTGTGTGTGTGTTTTTTTTTTTTGATTTGTGCATCTTATATCTCTTTCTTCTGAAAATAGTCTTTTTGGCACTTTGGAGCACTTGCAGTCCTTTTTTGCTTCTTATTTTCAAATGGTTTTAGAAACCAGAGTAGTATGGAGATATTATTTTCTTCCATGCATTTATATAGATGTCGATGAATTTGAAAATTGATATTCTCTAGCACCTCTTTTTCTCCTGTCCAACTTTACTGACATATAACTGAAAAATAAAAACACACATATATATGAGACATAGAAGTTGATGTTGTGATATGCAATACATTGTGAGGTAATTGCAAATAATTTCACACACTTATCGAATCACATCTTGCTGCATTTTTCTTTTTTGTGTGTGTGTCACAAAAGTGCAATAGAAATACTTCACATCTACTCTCTGAACAAATTCCAAGTACACAATGAAATTTTATCAACTATAGATACAGTGCTCTATGTCAGCTCTCCAGGATGTGTTCACCTTAAAAAGATGAAACCCTGTACTCTGTCACACCTCTCTCTTATATTCCACTGAAAGGTGTTCATGCCACTGCAAGTTCTTTATACTGAAAGCTATAAAGATTGGTGTTTCATTGTTGGTAACAAAATCCCACTGTGATGGAATGAATATCACCTAAGGCCACTAAAACTGGAAAACATCAGAACCAGACTATTCCAAGACTCAGAATTGACCTCCCCCTGATGCTCTGATCCAGCACAAACTCTTCTTATTTATTTATTTATTTATTTATTTATTTATTTATTTATTTACTTACTTACTTACTTACTTATTTTTTTAGGTCAGCAAGATAGTTTTCATTGAATGAAATTTGCTTAGAAAGACTTGAGAGGAAAGAAAGAGAAGAATGTGCGTTCAAAGAGAACTGGGCTTCTCCAGAGTGGATAGAAAGCAGAGAGGGGAGAGATATGTGTTCAGGAGAGAACATGGGCTTGAGAAAAAAGTCCCAGTATGGACTCTATGTAAAATAATCTAAAAGCCCTGAAAGTTTGGAGGCTTGCAGACAAGTCTTTTACTAAAACTTCTCCCCCCTTTCTTATTTACTAAAAAAAATTGTCATTCCCTATGTTTTTACCATGTACCCAATTAAAGCAGAAATTGCTAGACCAGAGAGACTGTTCAAAGAGCTGAGCACATGCTTTGCATGCTCGAGGTCTGTGTTTGAACCTGTCTGTTGCCCTGAACTCCTCAAGGAGTAACCCTGGCTACAGAGACCACACAGGAGAGGTCTCAGCATCTCCTGCTGTCATCCAAACTCGAGCCCTCCAAAAACAGAACCTGTCCCTTAGTTATGACAATAAAAAACGTGTTTTCGAGATCTCCTACACATTGGTCTGTAAACCTGTCGCTTCTATTCAATTACATCTTCGCTCTAAAGAAAAATTAAAATAACCCTGCCTTGCTTTGTGAAATACTTCCTCCGTGTTTGACATCTGAGACCCTTCAACAAGGGACTTATGCCCTTTCTCTCGCTCACAGATATTGGGGTCTACATAATCATTATAACAGCTCTCATATGCTTACTGTTAAATCCTTTTTTTTTAACCTCTGCCAACACATTTAATAGTTTCCATTACTCTTCTCACCTGAAAAAAATGCAAGGAGTTGTTGTCCTATGACCCAAACTATTTAACTGTCACTTCACCAAAACAGCTTTTCTCTCACTAATTTTACAAATTTGTGCACATAAGATCTTGGTTAACAAAAAGTACAGAACTAAGTTTGAAAATTAATGATACAAATAACCTAAAGCTGCTATTCTGTTCAAAAGTGCATATGTGCACTATCTCCAAAAATGGTAAATATAATTATTTCTTTTATTGTGTAATTAATTATATTCTGATTCCTAGTATTTATTTCCAGAATATAAGCATCCCTTTTGATTTCTAATGTTCAGTTATTTCACTTCCTTCTGAGTAAGTCATTATACTTTCTATTGATGGTATACTTCAGAAAAGTTACTTAGAAAGAAGAGAAAAGAATCCACTACTGTAAATTGACTGCACATTTTACTTGGGTATTTTACAGACCTTAGACAAGGCTTATGTTTCTTGTACATTATTCCCACTGTGCTATAGTTCCATTTTAAGACAATGTGATTGACTCCCCCCCATAGTGATTCTTCATGAGTGTTGAAGGACAGACAAGGTAAATTATAGCACTGATTAAATTTTAGAATTGCAGAGTGAAGTATATGCTAGCTATGGCTTCCCCATGGGCTGGAGCAATAGCACAGCAGGTAGGTGTTTGCCTTGAACGGGGCCAACACGGGTTTGATTCTCAGCATCCCATAGGAAAGCAAAAAGTAATAATAAATAAAAAGGAAAGTTATCTCTTCCTTCTATGATGGTAAGCAATACATAGATAAATTTTTAAAAAGAGAGTCTAGGAAAGATGGGGGAGATAAGCTTTGAGTTAAAAAAACAAATTATTTCCTCAAATATGAGGAGCGATTGCAAGATAGTTTAATATATAAAATCAGGGATCCATGTAAAATGGCAAAAAAGTAGTGAAAAACACATTCTCTGCATGTGTTTATGACATTAGGAAATATGACAAAGATAAAGAGGAGTCACCTAAGAGAGACCCTTGAACATCACTCTAGGGTTCCATGGCAGATACAGTGATTGTGTTACTTAGAGCTGTGTGACAATATTCTTATGACCATAATATTGCTTCATCAGACATTAAAGTTTATGAAAAGACATTGGGGAAGCCATAGCTATCAAATAATTCACTCTGCAATTCTAAAATTTAAACAGTGTTATAATTTACTTTGTTCTTCAACACTCATGAAGAATCAGTAAGGTGGTGGGGGGGTGGTGGAAGTCAATCACACTGTCTTAAATCTCTTTTTTTCAGGATTGATGATTTAAAATGTAGACTTTAATATATCAAAAGATAACTGTATAAAAGAATAAATATTAAAATTTTAATAAAGAGAAAATATTTGAATCAAATTATATGTTATTAGCCATCTTTTGAGAATGTAGCATTCGAAAGACTTTGCTCTTTTGCTTTGACTTCTCTGCAACATTATCAGTCCTAGCCATGTCCTTCTGCCCCTGCACACAAACATAAACACACACACACACACACACACACACACACACACACACACACTCGCGCTCTTCCAATAGACAAGACTGCCTGGGTTCCAATCTTATTTGCCTATATTATCCTTTAGAACTTACCTAATTACTCACTTATTTCTCTTGTGATCTGTAGATTACTCAAAAGCAGTAATTTGGTTTTTAGTTTTGTCTCAATAGTAGCATGTACAGTTCATAAATACGTGGTAAGATTGGAAAAGTTAAATACTCTGCTTCATGTGAAAGTCTTGGGGAAGAACAAAATTTTGAGAAAGCTAGTTAGCAACCTCATTTCTGATTTACACTTTATTTGTCTAATGGTTTTACTGGAATTTTTAATCTAAAAAAAAAATCACAGTCTTTTGCAGGTAACCACAGCATGACGTGTCTCTATTCATTTCTTAGAGCTGTGTAACAAATTGTCAGGAACATGATAACTTCAAGATCAATCCAAAGTTATTCATATAACTCTAAGAGTTCAAATCCCAAACCCAAGGTATCAGCCGAGACAGACTCAGTCTGAACACTCTAGGGAAAAATTTGTTTGTTTGTTTTTTAATCTTCAGACTGCTGGTGGCTTTTAGTTTTCCTTACAGCTGCAGGACACCAATCTTTGTTCCCAATGGTCACATTTCTAACTATTCTTCCCTTGGTCTGTCTTCTGTTTCTTATGAGAACAGTTGTTATTGGATTTAAGATGATTTCATCTTGATATCTTCACCTTAATTATGTCTACAGAAACTCTTCTTCAAAATGAGATTATATGCATGGGTTCCAGATTTTGACATGCACTGATCTTCTAGGGATCCATCATTCAACCCATTATGGTATCCCTCTAATATTTCTCACTATTTTTTTTGTCATTTCAATAGAGAATAAGGATTGCTAATCTAAATTCATCTCACTTGATGTAGCCAACCCCCAGATCCTTAAATGTGGGAAAGCAGTTTTTGTTAATGCATTTGTTAGGAAATTCAAAAATCTATTTAGGAAATAGCCATTACATTTTTATAAAAAAAGATGTATTCTTTTGACTTTTTTTGAAATTTAGACATTTATTGAGATACAATGGTGATTATTTTAAAAATATTTTTGCTACTAAGTATTTATAACATGCACGTGTATATACATATGTATATCCATGCTCTCTTTATTATCTATACTTCTCTTTGTAAAGCTACTGTTTCTAATTATATATTAGTATAATAATGTGAATATGAGCCTTAGGGTCAAGATTAGTACTAGAATTAGTATTACAGGTAGGACTATGATTAGATATGGGACAAAGGAATGGATTATCATTCCTTTTGAGTAAAATTTGTGATGGAACTAAATCTTGGGCTAGAATATGGATAATGTTAAGACTGTATTAGGATTTTGCCTGGAGCCTGGGCTAGGCTTAGGGTTAGGTTTGAAGTTTAGACTTGAGTTTACTTTAAATCTAGGGATAGACCTAGGCAAAAATTAGATTTAAGTTCAGTTTTATGATTCAAGCATGGATTTGTTTGGGAATTACATAAGGCTAGTGTCAAGGTCAGATTTAGTGTAATCATGATTAAATAATGTTTTCTGAAACAGAGTTTCCACTTCAGTGGAATGACAGCATTGAGAGTGCTTCCAAGTGAGAAACTTATACAACCACAAAGGAAAACTCTTAGCAAATTCCATAAAAACAGTGGGGAGAAAAAGCACAATTTCTTCAGTATATTGCTTCTAAATAGGAAACATATTTTATCAGGTAAAATCTAAATTTGAGACTATTCAATAAATATTATTTAAAAAATATTCTATTTATAGTAATTTAAAAATTACTCCATATTAAATATTCATCAACTACATGGAATTATACTAATTGTTTTTAGTTGTTAATGGGAAAATTTATTTGCACAAAATTATCCTTTTGGTCAAGGCTAATTTCTTAGTGGCAAAGCAATTTCTACCATGTGTGAGGACTTAGGTTTGATCCTTGGTGTCCCATAATAGTAATAGTAATAGTAATACCAAAATCTTACTATTACTAAGAATGTTTCCTTACTACTTTTTGTAATTAGCAGGATTTTATTTTTATAAATGTTTATAAAATGCCATATGAAACAACAGTGAATAACTAAAGACAATATACATGTGCAATAGGTAAATGATATAAAAACAGGCTAATGAGGGCTAGTATAGTTATGAGTCTTCTGAGAATTCAGCATTATCTGGGACTAAAAATTTGAATCATTTTTTAAAAATCAGAATATGACATTCTTTCGCAAAAAGAAGTAGAACTCGACAGAAATGAAAATTTTGTGTTCAGGAGGAACTGAGCGTACAGAGTAGAGTGATGTTATGTGGGGCATAAGTTAGAGGTTTATAGAGAGAAGGTCTGTACTATTGTCGTAAAAGCAAATAATAAGGGACTTTGAAAGCCAGGTTAAGAATATTAAAAGGTATTATACAAAATTATGAAATGAAAGACATTTTCACATTGGGGATTAACATGTTCCGGTAAGTGGTTTAAGCACCTAATTCTTAAACAACCAACTGAAAGATTGAAGTTTGGGTAACCAAGGTAATTGGATATCTGTTTGGATATCTAATTGTATGCTGAAATGAATGGTTGAAGGTCTGTAGCTGAATTGGTTTCTGATAGTTTAAATGAAAAAGAAAAGAATGACTAGAACATCTTGGAAGAAAATATATTAAACCCACAAACTAAGTGAATGACAAAGATGATGGTAGGTAGAATCACTTTAGATTTATGTTAAGACCATTGAGGGAGATGAAGTAGATAATATGGACTTACTAGACATACTCACTTGTATTCATCTATTTTTCCTTCAAAGCACTATAAATTTGTACTAGAATTTAAAATGGAAAAAAAAAGAAAAAACTGCTTCAGTGTTTAAAAAAAGTTTTCCAAAACTATGGATAAACTTTGAGCATTTTGCTCACAGTCTATATTTATATTATATAATCTTTTGTAAGGTTATCATTTTTTCAGTGACCATATGTGTTCAGCCATGGATATCCACGAGGTATTTGTTTCAGGGCATCTACAAATACCAAAATGTTTGGATACTCAATCCAGTGTATAAAAGGTATATTATTTATATATTGCCTACGCACATTCTTTCATATGCATTAAGTAATCTAGAATTTTTTTTTATAGTTTATTTTTAATTAGTGAGTCAACGTGAGGGTACAGTTACAGATTTATACATTTTTGTGCTCATGTTTCTCCCTTACAGAGTTTGATAACCTATCCCTTCACCAGTGCCCATTCTCCACCACCAGTAAACCCAACATCCCACCCCCCCTTCCCAGTCCCGTCTCCCCCCACCCCACCCTGCCACTATGGCAGGGAATTCCCTTTTGTTCTCTCTCTCTGGTTAGGTGTTGTGGTTTGCAATAAAGGTGTTGAGTGGCCATTGCGTTCAGTCTCTAGTCTATATTTGGCCCGCATCATCTTTCCCCCGCATGACCAACAACCACATTTTACTTGCTGTTCCCTTCTCTGAGTTGCCCAGAGTGAGAGAACAGCCTCCAAGCCATGGTGACAACCTCCTGGTACTTATTTCTACTATTCTTGGGTGTTCGTCTTATAGTCTATTATTCTATATTCCAGAGATGAGTGCAATCTTTCTATGTCTGTCTCTCTCTTTCTGACTCATTTCACTTAGCATGATACTTTCCATGTAGATCCACTTATATGCAAACGTCATGACCTCATTTTTTCTAACAGCTGCATAGTATTCCATTGTATATATGTACCAGAGTTTCTTCAACCAGTCATCTGTTCTAGGGCACTCGGGTTTTTTCCAGATTCTGGCTATTGTAAACAGTGCTGCGGTGAACATATAAGTGCATATGTCACTTCGACTATACTTTTTGGCTTTTCTGGGATATATTCCCAGCAGTGGTATTGCTGGGTCAAATGGGAGCTCAACCTCAAGTTTTTTGAGAGTCGTCCATACTGTTTTCCAAAAGGGCTGAACTAGCCGGCATTCCCACCAGCAGTGTAGAAGGGTCCCTTTCTCCCCACATCCTCTCCAACAGCGGTTGCTTTTGTTCTTTTGGATGTGTGCTAGCCTCTGTGGTGTGAGGTGGTATCTCATGGTTGTTTTGATCTGCATCTCTCTGACGATTAGTGATGTAGAGCACTTTTTCATGTGTCTTTTGGCCATTCGTATCTCTTCCTTGGTAAAGTTTCTGTTCATTTCTTCGCCCCATTTTTTGATGGGGTTGGATGTTTTCTTCTTGTAGAGTTCAACCAGTGCTTTATATACCCTTGATATCAACCCCTTATCTGATGGGTATTGTGTAAATATCCTTTCCCATTCTGTAGATAGTCTTTGTATTCTGGTCGCTGTTTCTTTTGCGGTGCAGAAGCTTTTTAGTTTAATGTAGTCCCATTTGTTGATCTCTGTTTTTACTAGATTGCTTAGTTCCGTGTCATCTTTGAAGATACCTTTATCTTCAATATCCTGGAGGGTTTTGCCTACCTTGTCTTCAATGTACCTTATGGTTTGTGGTCTGATGTTGAGGTCTTTAATCCATTTTGATCTGACTTTTGTGCATGGTGATAGATCGAGTTCTAAGCCCATTTTTTTGCATGTGGTTGTCCAGTTGTGCCAGCACCATTTGTTAAAGAGACTTTCCTTGCTCCACTTCACATCTCTTGCACCTTTATCAAAGATTAGATGATCATACATTTGAGGTTGTGTGTGGGGATATTCCACCCTGTTCCATTGGTCTGCAGTTCTGCTTTTGTTCCAGTACCATGCTGTTTTAATTGTTACCGCTTTGTAGTAGAGTTTAAGGTTGGGAAGGGTGATGCCTCCCATCATCTTTTTCCCAAGAATTGTTTTAGCTATCCGTGGGCGTTTATTGTTCCATATAAATTTCAGGATTGCTTGCTCCGCTTCTTTGAAGAATGCCATGGGTATCCCCATAGGGATCGCGTTAAATCTGTATAATGCTTTGGGGAGTATTGCCATTTTGACAATGTTTATTCTCCCTATCCATGAGCAGGGGATATTTTTCCATTTCCTCATGTCCTCTTTTATTTCATGAAGTAGCGTTTTATAGTTTTCTTTGTAGAGGTCCTTTACTTCTTTAGTTAAGCTGATTCCAAGGTATTTGATTTTCTGGGGCACAATTGTGAATGGGATTGCTTTTTTCATGTCCCTTTCCTCTGTCTCATTGTTTGCATATAGGAAGGCCATGGATTTTTGGGTATTGATTTTATAGCCTGCGACTTTACTGTATAGGTCAATTGTTTCTAAGAGTTTCTTACTAGAGCTTTTAGGTTTCTCTAGGTATAGTATCATATCGTCTGCGAATAGTGAGAGCTTGATTTCTTCCTTTCCAATCTGAATCCCCTTAATATCTTTTTCTTGCCTGATGGCTATTGCTAATACTTCCAGTACTATATTAAAGAGAAGTGGTGAGAGTGGACATCCTTGTCTTGTCCCCGATCTCAGAGGAAAAGCCCTTAGTTTTTCTCCATTGATGATAATGCTCGCCATAGGTTCATGGTAGATGGCTTTGACTATCTTGAGAAAAGTTCCTCCAAAACCCATTTTGGTGAGAGTTTTTATCATGAATGGGTGTTGGATCTTGTCAAATGCTTTTTCTGCATCTATGGATATGATCATATGGTTTTTATCTTTACTTTTGTTGATGTGATGGATTATGTTGATTGATTTCCGAATGTTAAACCAACCTTGCATCCCTGGGATGAATCCCACTTGGTCATGGTGTATGATCTTTTTGATGAGTTGTTGGATTCTATTTGCTAGTATTTTGTTGAGAATCTTCGCATCGGTATTCATCAAGGATATTGGTCTATAGTTTTCTTTGTTAGTGGTGTCTTTGTTTGCTTTTGGTATTAGGGAGATATGTGCCTCATAGAAACTGTTCGGAAGGGTTCCTGTCTTTTCGATTTCCTGGAAAAGCTTAAGGAGAACTGGCAACAAGTCTTCTTTGAATGTTTGGAAGAATTCGCCAGTGAATCCGTCTGGACCTGGGCTTTTGTTTTTGGGGAGACTTTTGATTACCGTTTCGATTTCCTTGATATTTATGGGCCTATTCAGGTATTTCACGTCTTCTTGGCTCAGTCTTGGGAGGTTGTAGGAGTCAAGGAATTCATCCATTTCTTTTAGGTTCTCTTGTTTTGTGGCATACAGACTTTCAAAGTAGTCTCTGATGATCCTTTGAATCTCCTTGGTTTCTGTTGTGATGTCCCCCTTTTCATTTCTGATTCGGTTTATTAGGGTTTTCTCTCTTTCTTTCTTTGTGAGTCTTGCTAGCGGTTTATCAATCTTATTTATTTTCTCGAAGAACCAGCTCTTTGTTTCATTGATCTTATGGATTGTTTTTCGGGTTTCCATATCGTTAATTTCTGCTCTAAGTTTTATTATTTCTTTCCTTCGATCTGGTTTGGGTTCCTTTTGCTGGTCCTCTTCTAAGATCTTGAGCTGCGAAGTCAAACTATCTATATAGGCCCTTTCTTCCTTTCTGAGGAAGGCTTGCAGAGCTATAAATTTTCCCCTTAACACAGCTTTAGCTGCGTCCCATAGGTTCTGGTAGCTTGTGTCTTCATTCTCATTTGTTTCGAGGTATCTCTTAATTTCTTTCTTGATTTCCTCCGTGACCCACTCATTGTTCAATAGTGAGTTGTTTAATTTCCAAGTGTTTGATTTGGTTCTCCGAGTCTGTGCATGATTAACTTCCATCTTCAGTGCATCATGGTCTGAAAAGATAGTTGATACAATTTCTATCTTTCCAATTCTATTAAGGTATAACTTGTGGCCCAGAACATGGTCTATTTTGGAAAATGTTCCGTGTGCACTGGAAAAGAATGTGTATTCTTTCTTTTGGGGGTATATAGCCCTGTATAGGTCTATTAGCCCTGTCTCCTCCATTTCTTCCTTCAGGGCCTTCGTTTCCTTGCTGAGTGTTGTTCTTGTCGATCTATCCAGAGGTGATAAGGCAGTGTTGAAATCTCCAACTACTATCGTGGTGCTAGTTATGTCCTCCTTAAATTCTGTTAGGAGTTCTTTTAAGTATTTCGCTGGTCGTTCATTAGGTGCGTATACATTTAGGAGTGTGATTTCTTCCTGTTGCACATATCCCTTGATGAATATAAAATGACCTTTGCTGTCCCTTCTGATCTTTTTCAGCCTGAAATCAATGCTATCGGATACTAGTATGGCCACCCCTGCTTTTTTTTTGAGGGGGCTGTTTGCTTGCAGGATCGTTTTCCATCCTTTGATTTTTAGTCTGTGTTTGTTTCGGCTATTCAGATGTGTTTCTTGTAGGCAGCAGAAGGTTGGGTTTAGTTTCCGAATCCATTTTGCCACTCTATGCCTCTTGATTGGTGCATTTAGCCCGTTAACATTAAGAGAGATTATTGTCATTGGATTTTGTGCCATTTTTCTGTAGGGTTTGTTGTTCTTATAGGTCTTTTTCCGTGTCTTATAGTAGCCCTTTGAGTCCTTCTTTTAAATTTGGTCTTGAGTCTATGAAGTTCCTGAGCTGTTGCTTGTCCATGAAATAATGTATGGTTCCTTCAAGTTTAACTGAGAGTTTAGCCGGGTAGAGTATTCTTGGTGAGGCATTCATTTCATGAAGTTTTTTCACTATATCCCACCATTGTCTTCGGGCTTGGAGGGTTTCTTCTGATAGGTCTGCTGTGAATCTAAGGGGTGCGCCTTTGTATATGATCTCCTTCTTTGATCTTGCTGCTTGCAGTATTGTGTCTCTATCCACGGCATCCATCATTCTGACTATGATATGCCTTGGGGATTTTCTATTTGGGTCCCTTTTAGCTGGCACCCTTCGGACTCCTTGTATCTGGATGTCCACATTCTCTAGCTCTGGGAATTTTTTAGCAATGATGTCTTTAATGGTGTTTTTTTCATTGGGATTGGTTCCGTGTGGTTCCGGCACTCCCATGATTCTTATGTTGTTTCTCCTGAGGTCGTCCCCTAGGACTCTAACTCGCTCTAGAGCCATTTTGAGGTCTTTTGCCATTATTTGCTGTTGTCTATATGCTTTGTGCAGCTCATCTTCAAGTTCACTGATTCTGTCTTCGGCTGTAGTCATTCTACTATTGAGGGCTCCTACGGAGATTTTCATTTCATCTACTGATTCTTTTAGTTGTGTGACTTCTGTTCGTAGCTTTGAAATTTCTGCTCTCATTTCTTCCTGGATTATCTTGGTGGAGTGTTCCAACGCGGCATCCATATCCTCCCTTAATTTATTGGATGTTCGTTCCATAGTTGTGTTGAGTTCATGAATCATCCTGACAATTTCCTCTCTGAATTCTCTATCTGAGAGGAGGGTGTATTTCTGGGAGGTCGCTGCTGAGGTTAGTGAGATATTTTCTTGGCTCTCTCCTAGTGGTGGGGATTTTCTCAGTTTCTTCATGTTGTTATGGGCTTTACTATCTGGAGCTCTCGTTAACTTGGGAGGAACCTCGACTAAAGATTTTTGGTTATGCTCTTTTGACAAAGTACTTTTCCGTGCAAGTTGATGTGTTCATTGACAGTTTTTGTGAAGTTAGGATAGGCTAGGTTAGTTGAGTATCAACATATAGTAACTAAGATGATGAGGGAGTTCTTCGGAGAAATGGGTTCAATCAATTGTAGTCAAAGGACAATGCGTGGAATGGCAAGAAAAATATCTGCGGCCGCGTTAGCGGCCGCCGCTCTGGAAACAGGCCACGCCCACTTTTAAGGCCACGCCCCCAAATGACAGGACACGCCCCTAACCTTTTCGGACACAGGAGGGCGGGATCAGGCGCGGTGGGCGAATGACTGGGACCTGCCCGGCGGGGAGGGGGTGCTCCGAGCTGTCCCGCTGCCGCGGGCGGGCACGGGACGCAGGGGGCGCTTTTCCAGGTGGCACAGGGTCTCCAAGGGGAAGAGCCAATATACCTGTCGGACACGGGAGGGCGGGATCAGGCGCGGTGGGCGAATGACTGGGACCTGCCCGGCGGGGAGGGGGTGCTCCGAGCTGTCCCGCTGCCGCGGGCGGGCACGGGACGCAGGGGGCGCTTTTCCAGGTGGCACAGGGTCTCCAAGGGGAAGAGCCAATATACCTGTCGGACACGGGAGGGCGGGATCAGGCGCGGTGGGCGAATGACTGGGACCTGCCCGGCGGGGAGGGGGTGCTCCGAGCTGTCCCGCTGCCGCGGGCGGGCACGGGACGCAGGGGGCGCTTTTCCAGGTGGCACAGGGTCTCCAAGGGGAAGAGCCAATATACCTGTCGGACACGGGAGGGCGGGATCAGGCGCGGTGGGCGAATGACTGGGACCTGCCCGGCGGGGAGGGGGTGCTCCGAGCTGTCCCGCTGCCGCGGGCGGGCACGGGACGCAGGGGGCGCTTTTCCAGGTGGCACAGGGTCTCCAAGGGGAAGAGCCAATATACCTGTCGGACACGGGAGGGCGGGATCAGGCGCGGTGGGCGAATGACTGGGACCTGCCCGGCGGGGAGGGGGTGCTCCGAGCTGTCCCGCTGCCGCGGGCGGGCACGGGACGCAGGGGGCGCTTTTCCAGGTGGCACAGGGTCTCCAAGGGGAAGAGCCAATATACCTGTCGGACACGGGAGGGCGGGATCAGGCGCGGTGGGCGAATGACTGGGACCTGCCCGGCGGGGAGGGGGTGCTCCGAGCTGTCCCGCTGCCGCGGGCGGGCACGGGACGCAGGGGGCGCTTTTCCAGGTGGCACAGGGTCTCCAAGGGGAAGAGCCAATATACCTGTCGGACACGGGAGGGCGGGATCAGGCGCGGTGGGCGAATGACTGGGACCTGCCCGGCGGGGAGGGGGTGCTCCGAGCTGTCCCGCTGCCGCGGGCGGGCACGGGACGCAGGGGGCGCTTTTCCAGGTGGCACAGGGTCTCCAAGGGGAAGAGCCAATATACCTGTCGGACACGGGAGGGCGGGATCAGGCGCGGTGGGCGAATGACTGGGACCTGCCCGGCGGGGAGGGGGTGCTCCGAGCTGTCCCGCTGCCGCGGGCGGGCACGGGACGCAGGGGGCGCTTTTCCAGGTGGCACAGGGTCTCCAAGGGGAAGAGCCAATATACCTGTCGGACACGGGAGGGCGGGATCAGGCGCGGTGGGCGAATGACTGGGACCTGCCCGGCGGGGAGGGGGTGCTCCGAGCTGTCCCGCTGCCGCGGGCGGGCACGGGACGCAGGGGGCGCTTTTCCAGGTGGCACAGGGTCTCCAAGGGGAAGAGCCAATATACCTGTCGGACACGGGAGGGCGGGATCAGGCGCGGTGGGCGAATGACTGGGACCTGCCCGGCGGGGAGGGGGTGCTCCGAGCTGTCCCGCTGCCGCGGGCGGGCACGGGACGCAGGGGGCGCTTTTCCAGGTGGCACAGGGTCTCCAAGGGGAAGAGCCAATATACCTGTCGGACACGGGAGGGCGGGATCAGGCGCGGTGGGCGAATGACTGGGACCTGCCCGGCGGGGAGGGGGTGCTCCGAGCTGTCCCGCTGCCGCGGGCGGGCACGGGACGCAGGGGGCGCTTTTCCAGGTGGCACAGGGTCTCCAAGGGGAAGAGCCAATATACCTGTCGGACACGGGAGGGCGGGATCAGGCGCGGTGGGCGAATGACTGGGACCTGCCCGGCGGGGAGGGGGTGCTCCGAGCTGTCCCGCTGCCGCGGGCGGGCACGGGACGCAGGGGGCGCTTTTCCAGGTGGCACAGGGTCTCCAAGGGGAAGAGCCAATATACCTGTCGGACACGGGAGGGCGGGATCAGGCGCGGTGGGCGAATGACTGGGACCTGCCCGGCGGGGAGGGGGTGCTCCGAGCTGTCCCGCTGCCGCGGGCGGGCACGGGACGCAGGGGGCGCTTTTCCAGGTGGCACAGGGTCTCCAAGGGGAAGAGCCAATATACCTGTCGGACACGGGAGGGCGGGATCAGGCGCGGTGGGCGAATGACTGGGACCTGCCCGGCGGGGAGGGGGTGCTCCGAGCTGTCCCGCTGCCGCGGGCGGGCACGGGACGCAGGGGGCGCTTTTCCAGGTGGCACAGGGTCTCCAAGGGGAAGAGCCAATATACCTGTCGGACACGGGAGGGCGGGATCAGGCGCGGTGGGCGAATGACTGGGACCTGCCCGGCGGGGAGGGGGTGCTCCGAGCTGTCCCGCTGCCGCGGGCGGGCACGGGACGCAGGGGGCGCTTTTCCAGGTGGCACAGGGTCTCCAAGGGGAAGAGCCAATATACCTGTCGGACACGGGAGGGCGGGATCAGGCGCGGTGGGCGAATGACTGGGACCTGCCCGGCGGGGAGGGGGTGCTCCGAGCTGTCCCGCTGCCGCGGGCGGGCACGGGACGCAGGGGGCGCTTTTCCAGGTGGCACAGGGTCTCCAAGGGGAAGAGCCAATATACCTGTCGGACACGGGAGGGCGGGATCAGGCGCGGTGGGCGAATGACTGGGACCTGCCCGGCGGGGAGGGGGTGCTCCGAGCTGTCCCGCTGCCGCGGGCGGGCACGGGACGCAGGGGGCGCTTTTCCAGGTGGCACAGGGTCTCCAAGGGGAAGAGCCAATATACCTGTCGGACACGGGAGGGCGGGATCAGGCGCGGTGGGCGAATGACTGGGACCTGCCCGGCGGGGAGGGGGTGCTCCGAGCTGTCCCGCTGCCGCGGGCGGGCACGGGACGCAGGGGGCGCTTTTCCAGGTGGCACAGGGTCTCCAAGGGGAAGAGCCAATATACCTGTCGGACACGGGAGGGCGGGATCAGGCGCGGTGGGCGAATGACTGGGACCTGCCCGGCGGGGAGGGGGTGCTCCGAGCTGTCCCGCTGCCGCGGGCGGGCACGGGACGCAGGGGGCGCTTTTCCAGGTGGCACAGGGTCTCCAAGGGGAAGAGCCAATATACCTGTCGGACACGGGAGGGCGGGATCAGGCGCGGTGGGCGAATGACTGGGACCTGCCCGGCGGGGAGGGGGTGCTCCGAGCTGTCCCGCTGCCGCGGGCGGGCACGGGACGCAGGGGGCGCTTTTCCAGGTGGCACAGGGTCTCCAAGGGGAAGAGCCAATATACCTGTCGGACACGGGAGGGCGGGATCAGGCGCGGTGGGCGAATGACTGGGACCTGCCCGGCGGGGAGGGGGTGCTCCGAGCTGTCCCGCTGCCGCGGGCGGGCACGGGACGCAGGGGGCGCTTTTCCAGGTGGCACAGGGTCTCCAAGGGGAAGAGCCAATATACCTGTCGGACACGGGAGGGCGGGATCAGGCGCGGTGGGCGAATGACTGGGACCTGCCCGGCGGGGAGGGGGTGCTCCGAGCTGTCCCGCTGCCGCGGGCGGGCACGGGACGCAGGGGGCGCTTTTCCAGGTGGCACAGGGTCTCCAAGGGGAAGAGCCAATATACCTGTCGGACACGGGAGGGCGGGATCAGGCGCGGTGGGCGAATGACTGGGACCTGCCCGGCGGGGAGGGGGTGCTCCGAGCTGTCCCGCTGCCGCGGGCGGGCACGGGACGCAGGGGGCGCTTTTCCAGGTGGCACAGGGTCTCCAAGGGGAAGAGCCAATATACCTGTCGGACACGGGAGGGCGGGATCAGGCGCGGTGGGCGAATGACTGGGACCTGCCCGGCGGGGAGGGGGTGCTCCGAGCTGTCCCGCTGCCGCGGGCGGGCACGGGACGCAGGGGGCGCTTTTCCAGGTGGCACAGGGTCTCCAAGGGGAAGAGCCAATATACCTGTCGGACACGGGAGGGCGGGATCAGGCGCGGTGGGCGAATGACTGGGACCTGCCCGGCGGGGAGGGGGTGCTCCGAGCTGTCCCGCTGCCGCGGGCGGGCACGGGACGCAGGGGGCGCTTTTCCAGGTGGCACAGGGTCTCCAAGGGGAAGAGCCAATATACCTGTCGGACACGGGAGGGCGGGATCAGGCGCGGTGGGCGAATGACTGGGACCTGCCCGGCGGGGAGGGGGTGCTCCGAGCTGTCCCGCTGCCGCGGGCGGGCACGGGACGCAGGGGGCGCTTTTCCAGGTGGCACAGGGTCTCCAAGGGGAAGAGCCAATATACCTGTCGGACACGGGAGGGCGGGATCAGGCGCGGTGGGCGAATGACTGGGACCTGCCCGGCGGGGAGGGGGTGCTCCGAGCTGTCCCGCTGCCGCGGGCGGGCACGGGACGCAGGGGGCGCTTTTCCAGGTGGCACAGGGTCTCCAAGGGGAAGAGCCAATATACCTGTCGGACACGGGAGGGCGGGATCAGGCGCGGTGGGCGAATGACTGGGACCTGCCCGGCGGGGAGGGGGTGCTCCGAGCTGTCCCGCTGCCGCGGGCGGGCACGGGACGCAGGGGGCGCTTTTCCAGGTGGCACAGGGTCTCCAAGGGGAAGAGCCAATATACCTGTCGGACACGGGAGGGCGGGATCAGGCGCGGTGGGCGAATGACTGGGACCTGCCCGGCGGGGAGGGGGTGCTCCGAGCTGTCCCGCTGCCGCGGGCGGGCACGGGACGCAGGGGGCGCTTTTCCAGGTGGCACAGGGTCTCCAAGGGGAAGAGCCAATATACCTGTCGGACACGGGAGGGCGGGATCAGGCGCGGTGGGCGAATGACTGGGACCTGCCCGGCGGGGAGGGGGTGCTCCGAGCTGTCCCGCTGCCGCGGGCGGGCACGGGACGCAGGGGGCGCTTTTCCAGGTGGCACAGGGTCTCCAAGGGGAAGAGCCAATATACCTGTCGGACACGGGAGGGCGGGATCAGGCGCGGTGGGCGAATGACTGGGACCTGCCCGGCGGGGAGGGGGTGCTCCGAGCTGTCCCGCTGCCGCGGGCGGGCACGGGACGCAGGGGGCGCTTTTCCAGGTGGCACAGGGTCTCCAAGGGGAAGAGCCAATATACCTGTCGGACACGGGAGGGCGGGATCAGGCGCGGTGGGCGAATGACTGGGACCTGCCCGGCGGGGAGGGGGTGCTCCGAGCTGTCCCGCTGCCGCGGGCGGGCACGGGACGCAGGGGGCGCTTTTCCAGGTGGCACAGGGTCTCCAAGGGGAAGAGCCAATATACCTGTCGGACACGGGAGGGCGGGATCAGGCGCGGTGGGCGAATGACTGGGACCTGCCCGGCGGGGAGGGGGTGCTCCGAGCTGTCCCGCTGCCGCGGGCGGGCACGGGACGCAGGGGGCGCTTTTCCAGGTGGCACAGGGTCTCCAAGGGGAAGAGCCAATATACCTGTCGGACACGGGAGGGCGGGATCAGGCGCGGTGGGCGAATGACTGGGACCTGCCCGGCGGGGAGGGGGTGCTCCGAGCTGTCCCGCTGCCGCGGGCGGGCACGGGACGCAGGGGGCGCTTTTCCAGGTGGCACAGGGTCTCCAAGGGGAAGAGCCAATATACCTGTCGGACACGGGAGGGCGGGATCAGGCGCGGTGGGCGAATGACTGGGACCTGCCTGGCGGGGAGGGGGTGCTCCGAGCTGTCCCGCTGCCGCGGGCGGGCACGGGACGCAGGGGGCGCTTTTCCAGGTGGCACAGGGTCTCCAAGGGGAAGAGCCAATATACCTGTCGGACACGGGAGGGCGGGATCAGGCGCGGTGGGCGAATGACTGGGACCTGCCCGGCGGGGAGGGGGTGCTCCGAGCTGTCCCGCTGCCGCGGGCGGGCACGGGACGCAGGGGGCGCTTTTCCAGGTGGCACAGGGTCTCCAAGGGGAAGAGCCAATATACCTGTCGGACACGGGAGGGCGGGATCAGGCGCGGTGGGCGAATGACTGGGACCTGCCCGGCGGGGAGGGGGTGCTCCGAGCTGTCCCGCTGCCGCGGGCGGGCACGGGACGCAGGGGGCGCTTTTCCAGGTGGCACAGGGTCTCCAAGGGGAAGAGCCAATATACCTGTCGGACACGGGAGGGCGGGATCAGGCGCGGTGGGCGAATGACTGGGACCTGCCCGGCGGGGAGGGGGTGCTCCGAGCTGTCCCGCTGCCGCGGGCGGGCACGGGACGCAGGGGGCGCTTTTCCAGGTGGCACAGGGTCTCCAAGGGGAAGAGCCAATATACCTGTCGGACACGGGAGGGCGGGATCAGGCGCGGTGGGCGAATGACTGGGACCTGCCCGGCGGGGAGGGGGTGCTCCGAGCTGTCCCGCTGCCGCGGGCGGGCACGGGACGCAGGGGGCGCTTTTCCAGGTGGCACAGGGTCTCCAAGGGGAAGAGCCAATATACCTGTCGGACACGGGAGGGCGGGATCAGGCGCGGTGGGCGAATGACTGGGACCTGCCCGGCGGGGAGGGGGTGCTCCGAGCTGTCCCGCTGCCGCGGGCGGGCACGGGACGCAGGGGGCGCTTTTCCAGGTGGCACAGGGTCTCCAAGGGGAAGAGCCAATATACCTGTCGGACACGGGAGGGCGGGATCAGGCGCGGTGGGCGAATGACTGGGACCTGCCCGGCGGGGAGGGGGTGCTCCGAGCTGTCCCGCTGCCGCGGGCGGGCACGGGACGCAGGGGGCGCTTTTCCAGGTGGCACAGGGTCTCCAAGGGGAAGAGCCAATATACCTGTCGGACACGGGAGGGCGGGATCAGGCGCGGTGGGCGAATGACTGGGACCTGCCCGGCGGGGAGGGGGTGCTCCGAGCTGTTCCGCTGCCGCGGGCGGGCACGGGACGCAGGGGGCGCTTTTCCAGGTGGCACAGGGTCTCCAAGGGGAAGAGCCAATATACCTGTCGGACACGGGAGGGCGGGATCAGGCGCGGTGGGCGAATGACTGGGACCTGCCAGGCGGGGAGGGGGTGCTCCGAGCTGTCCCGCTGCCGCGGGCGGGCACGGGACGCAGGGGGCGCTTTTCCAGGTGGCACAGGGTCTCCAAGGGGAAGAGCCAATATACCTGTCGGACACGGGAGGGCGGGATCAGGCGCGGTGGGCGAATGACTGGGACCTGCCTGGCGGGGAGGGGGTGCTCCAAGCTGTCCCGCTGCCGCGGGCGGGCACGGGACGCAGGGGCTGTAATCTAGAATTTTTTATAATACCTCTTACACTATAAATGTTATCACTTTTTGTTTTGTTTTGTTTTGTGTGGGGGGGCACGCCAGGTGGTGCTCAGATGGTGCTCAGGTATTCTGACATTGCACTCAGGAATAACTCCTGGTGGTCTCAGGAGACAATATGGGATGCAGATTTTGAACCTGTCATTCGCCCTACAACACAAGTGCCCTACCCGCTATACTATCTCTCAGGGCCAATAAGTGGTATTTTAATAGTTGCTACGCTATATTGTGTAAGGAATAGTTATAAAGGGGAAAGTCTGTGAATGTTCAGTATAGATACTGCAAGTATGTGAGGCCTAACAATATTTTCCACGTGGGGATGGTTGAACTGGCAGATGTAGAACCTGTGGACATGTGGGGCCAAACTATATAGTCCTTTATCCTGCAGCAATGGATGTGGAATAAAATTATGTTTACATTTGTGTTCACATGTATCTATACATGTACTTACAAGTATATCATGTATCATAGAGCTTTCATGTAATTTGAGCCTCAACCCATAGGTCAAATATGTGTTCATATCGGGTGCTTGTGTCCCTATAACATGGGGATAAATGAATAACATATGTTCAGAGGAAAAGTGGCGTCTATTGCTATTTCTTTTGTGTACCAAAATAAATAGGAACTATGGGAAACGACCTTTTCTTTCTTCTGAGTCCAAATTGAAGGTTATTTGGGTCTTTTTTCTTAAGTTACAACTTAGGAACCTCACCCTATTCTGGATTTTGAGGTGTGGTATAGTCAACATGAGCTTAAACCACCTCCCCTCACTCTTCAGATTCTCAATTCAAGGAAAAAGCTTGAGGTTAGAACAATATTGTGTAGTCAACACCCTCTCAAACCCTGGGGAAGATGAAAGAGTCTATAGCTCCTTTCCATTCTTTGTGACAGTTAAGCCCTGCTTTGCTTTTCTTTAATACAGATTTATCCTAGGGCCTGTTCTTTTTCAATGTGATCCCCTTGGCCGCACCCATTTGGAAGAGTCTATTACTATGGTTGGTTTGGCTTGCCCCAAGCTCATTGCTACATTCTTTTTTTTAAGCGCTTGCCAAATGTGGGACAATGGGTGTGTCTTGTTGACATCCTGTGGTTCATCAGATATGTAGGATAACTCTTCAGTACATCTTTAGAAGACTGCAGCTGTGCTGGTAGGGCCAGATCAACATGGTCTCAAAGGAAGCCTAAACTCTGATTCACATGTAAGCAAAATGCTTTTGGACATTCAGATCAGGGCAAACCTTGTTTTAGGAAATACCTGAGACTTTCCTGTTGCCTTGATTGGTGATTTGTGTTGACAAATATTTACTTATCTCTCCAAGCCACAACTTATTCAAATAAATGACTGTGCCGCTTAAACTTTTAGAAGACCCTTATTTTCAGGTCACCTATTTTTTAATTTTTTTTTATTTTTCAGAGTCTTTGCCTCATGTTTAACTTACCACATATGAACAACAAAGCCACTTGTAACAATAATTTAGGAATACAAAGAATATCAGTATGTAGTTAAATAAATATGTACATATATATATATATCACTGTATCACTGCATCACTGTCATCCCATTGCTCATTGATTTGCCAAGTGGGCACCAGTAACATCTCCATTGTGAGATTTGTTGTTACTGTTTTTGGCATATCAAATACACCATGGGTAGCTTGCCAGGTTCTGCCATTCTGGCAGAATACTCTCAGTAGCTTGCCAAGCTCTCTGAGAGGAGCGGAGGAATTGAACCCCGGTTGCCCCCATGCAAGGCAAACGCCCTACCCACTGTGTTATACATATACCATCACAGTATGATACAGAAGACATATTTATCTCAAGGGAGGCAGAAATATCTTATCTAATGCAACCATACTACATCCCTAATAACAGATTCATGTCAGTGAATGACAAACTGATTTTATTAAGTTCTATGTTCCCTCAGATGGGTTGAGAGATTCTTTATTCACCCTTGAGTGTGTAAAACCTTAATAAAAATTATAATTTTTTCTGAGTACCCAGAGTTTTTAGAAAATAAGAAGTGGATGTGATGAGAGCCTTTTGCTTTATTCACAAACCATTGAAAGAAGCATTGTAAATTCAAATAAATAAAAATACAATTAGAGTTCATTATGATCAGGTTCCACAGAATATAGTTAACACACAAAACAATCCTTTTTGAGAGTTAAATTAAATATGGTATGTCTTTAAACTGCAATGTATAGGAAAACGTTTTTACTTTTGGAATATTTCTGAATGTTTAAATTTTTCCTAATTATGTACTTAGAAAATATTGTAAATACTGAACTTTCATATTGAAAAATTTAATTAGATAACATCTGTTGATATAGTCAAATTATAACTGCTACCATTAATGCTAATAATATACAGTAAGAATGGGGGCAGTATTTATGAAAAGAGGATTGTGATGGCAATAAGGTTGTAAAACAGGACTGGTATATGGGTACCAGATATGAAAAGATGTATGGTGGGAAGGGAGACTGAGCACGGAAATTATAGTTAAGGAAAGCATTTTTATGTGTCAATTTTGTCATAATTCCCAAGTATGAAATTTTCTGTCATGTGCTGAGGTAACCCAAAGCCAAATTAAAAAATTAAGTCCTGCTTTTGAAGTTCGATTTTTAATTTTTTATCAGGTTTTGTATATCTGTTTGGTTTATCCCCTTTGTATTTACCATTATTAAATGAGGAAGAAAGAAGGAGTGAGGAGATGGACTCTGTATTTACTTAGTACCTCTTTAGGTCAAGTTCCATTGTATCTATTTCTATTTCCATATGCTCAACTTAAATTAAAAAAATAAACAATCTAGGCTCAAAGAATCTATACAATTTATTCTAGGTCACAATTTATCCCAGGTAACATATAACAAACTTGAGGTTTGAAATTTTATGTTTCCAAAGACTTCTTATAGTTGAAAACATTTGGGAAAACAGCTTAGAAAGTACTCAAAATGTATATTGTCTTTTTCATTGTGAACTTCAATCTTTTTTGTGAACAACACTTATAAATTTAATGAAAACAATTTATCAGAAATCAGAAGGAGGTAATAAAGATTTTGGTAAGATTTTATTCCCTCCATGTTGGTTTCTGTGGAACTGGTGGAACTCCCTAATAGTGGTGGCAAAAGTCAGACACGACACATATGCCCCAATTCCAAGTTCTGATCCTGTTCCAGGAACAGAGGACAGTCTCTTAAACTCTGTCAAAATAGCTTGCCCCATTTTTAAAGGGGTTTAGTAGCTCTTCTTTGGCATCGCTCCCTTTCTCTGAGGCTGGTAAGGTCAATGAGACAATGATCTAAGGTGTCTCCTCAAACTTTTAAAATTGAGAAGTATACAATTATTGTCACTGCTGCTATTAGTTGAAACAAGCAGGTTTCAAGCAACACCTGGAACAAACAATATCTGGCCCTATTTACATATTACTCAAATGTTTTTCTCTATTCTTGCAGCATAAACATATCAAAACTATTATATTTGCTCATGTGAATGCTGTTTCTTATTTTTAAGAATTATAAAATAAGAATTTTATAATTCTTATTTTAAAATTCTTATTTTAAAGAATTATAAAAAAAATTTCTTATTTTTAACAATTATAAAATCTAAATTTAAACATAGTCCTCCTTGTTCAGGTCAACTGTCTCTAAAACATATGTAAATACAGAAATTATTTAATTTTTTTAATGTTCTAAATTCCAGTCTTTTGTTTTACTGTAGCACATAAAAAATAAAAATCATCCCCTAACTTTTTCACCAGACCTTCTGAGTAGGCAAAAATAAAACAATTTACTTTAATGTTTGATTTCATGTACTACCGATTAATTTTTTAAAAGGCGTGTGTGAGTATAAACAATTTAGGATATCACATACACACAAACTTAACCCTTTTTATCCTAATTTTACAAAAATTAATTAGAAACCTTCCTATGTAAATTGATCCAGAAACAGACTTTTGTAAAGGATTGAACTAGTGGACATAATAAGTGAATTCCCCTCTTCTGTGAAGAATTGGCCCATTCTTTATGATGAAATTCTAATTTATTTCTCGAACTGTCTCCTTTGAATAAAGCTTTCTTAAAGACTTTTATTTATATCCCAATGAGATTGTTTCTTTTCAAACAAAACCTTCCTGAATTCCTTTAAGTTCTGTTAAGGATTGTATGGACAACTAGTAAATTAATATCTATCTTAGTTCAATTGCTCTTTTCTGAAATAAAGCAGGAAAACACATGAATTTCAGGATTCTGTTTTTGTGTTTGCTTTTATGATGATTTCCTTTTTATTTAATAAAACTACCAGAAGATAATAGTAATTCTTCTAATGCAAAGGAAATTTATAGAAGAAAATATACTTAAAGTACTATATTACATATATATGTATATATGCATGTGTATGTATGTATGTATAAAGTACTATAGTATATATAAAGTACTATATATAAAATACTATACTATATATTATCTCTCATTTAAAATAAAATTTTATTTAGGAGTTAAAAATAACTCAGTTTTGCTTTTTCTCTAATATTAACTCACATAGAGAACATAGTCTCTCAAAATGATGACTTAAAGCAATTTAGACTGAAAAACCAATCATAGAGTCCATCTATTCAAAGTTGGAAATTCAAATTAAGGAAAAAAATTATTTTGGGGGAAAATTTTGCATTTACATAAGAAAATAATTTGCAATGAAAATTAATTATCTGGAATATTAATGAAGTCATTGGGCTGAAATTGTAAATGTAAATTAGTAAATGTAAAACATTAAAACTGCAAGAAAGCAAGAGAAACATTATTAAAATATTTCACTTTCCTCTTCCACACATCACTCAGTCCTGCAAAGTAGTATCTTTCTGTCCCTCTGTGCATGTTCAGGATTCCACCCACCAGACATTTCTTATCACATACATCCAGTTCCTGAGGTCATGACCTGTAGTTATTCTTCTTTGTGTCTAAAAGATTTTGCAGAACTGGGTGTAGTCTAGTATATGCTGCTTCATTATTCTCTATTCCAAAAGGTCAAGACATAATATGGAATTTCTTGAACTTGAAGGAGACACCCAGCCTAGGTAACCAGCTCTACTCAAATTAAAATGTACAAAAATAGCACTTCTTCCAACAGCAAGACTAATATTTTAACCAGGGGAAGAGAAATGTTTTCTAACAAGACTTTTGTATTAAATTGTCAATCACTTTAATTTAACCTTTTAATCATATTACTTTTTAAAATGTGTTTTATTATTTAGTTTAGGTAATGTAATTACAATAGTATTAACATGTATGTACAACATATTTATGTGTTAACATAGAGTATTATTCACCACCACAATACACAGGAACTAATATTACCACCCACCACCATAAAGCACAGGAAACAATATTTTTTTAACATTAAAAAGAAAACTGTCTTGCTCTGCCATTTCAATATCATAAAAATATACTTTTTTTTCATTTAAGTACAAATCTTCAGTATTTTTAATATCCAAGTGAAGAGACTGGCAAGTGAGGAAACTGAGATCTATATCTTAGAATGTTGTCATATATTGACATAATCATACTTGTTTTAAGTTCTTAAGGTTTATTTACACCTTAAATATGATATTCTGGCATTGAGGCATTGAAGACTGTCAATACGGTACACGGTAGAGTGAAACATATTTTGCTCTTATATTGGGGAAAAATTATTCAGAAATACCAGATCCAGACACTTTATGACTAGTTTTCTCAACCAAATGTTAAACTAACCAATTTTAAAAACTTCTAACAGCATTTTATATATTATTTATAATTTCCTTTGAGGATACTCTTTGAATATCCTAAGTCAATACTTCCTAAAGTATACATATTAATTCATTTTAGAATCTTATTAAAATGCCAAGGGACTGGAGTGAGGCTAAATAATGTGAATTCTTAACAAGTCACTACATTACTTTGGTGCTTCCCATTTAGGACACTTAAACTATAGCTCTGTTGCAGAAATTGATACTGGTCAAAACAAAAAATAAACCAAAGGAAAAACCCCACTTTCTATACTTACATATATTGTTTGTCTATCAATTAATCTTGAAGAAGTTTCCTCTATATTCCTCTGCTAATAGTATCTCCTTTGCTCAGTTTTTTGTTTTGTTTTGTTTGTATTTGTTTTTTAGATAAAACAATGTCGTTCCAAATAACTCTTTTATTTTTTTCATTTTGGGTCACATCCGTAATTTTGGGAATTTTGGGAATATTTTGGGAATTACCCAAAATGTTTTGGGTATAACCCAAGGGATTATTCCATTTTGGGAATAACCCAGGGGTTATTCCTGGCTCTGCACTCAGGAATTACTTCTGGCAGTGAACAGGGGACCATATGGGATGCTGGGAATCAAACCCAGGTTGGCCGCATGCAAGGCAAACACCCAATCTGCTGTGCTATTGCTCCAGCCCCAAATAAGATTTTTAACCCAAAAGAAAATTGCCTTAGTTTTATCTCATTTATGTTAAATATGTTTTTTTAAATTTTTTAGGTTTTTATTGACATAATATTGATTTACATTTATGTGCAAATTTCATGACTTCATGTTTTCTGACAGCTACATAGTATTCCATTGTGTAGATGTACCAGAGTTTCTTTAACCAGTCATCTGTTTTGGGGCACTCTGGTTTTTTCCAGATTCTGGCTATTGTAAACAGTGCTGCAATGAACATAGAAATACATATGCCATCTCTACTATACCGTTTTGCCTCTCCGGGATATATTCCCAGGAGTGGTATTGCTGGGTCAAATAGAAGCTCAATTTCTAATTTTTTGAGAATCGTCCATATTGTTTTCCAAAAGGGCTGAACCAGTCGGCATTCCCACCAGCAGTGAAGAAGAGTCCCTTTCTCCCCGCATCCACGCCAACACCGGTTGCTTTTGTTTTTTGGGATGTGGATCAACATGGAAAGTATCATGTTGAGTGAAATGAGTCAGAAAGAAAGAGACAGACATAGAAAGATTGCACTCATATGTGGAATATAATGTAACTGAGAAGTACAAGTTGGCAACGATGCAACTTCTGGCAGATATCTCTCTGGACTTAGTTACTAAAATACTAAAATACAGAAACCCAGAACTGAGAGGCCGCTAAGTGTGGTCACTTGATCTCATACCTCTTCATCCTCAGCAATGGAAAACAAATTATCTAATGCTTCCTTTTCAGCAGGTCTGACTTTAGGGGAGAGACTCTCCAAACAATAATAGTGAGTTTTGTTGAAATATTGTATGCAATCAAAGTGAAAGTAAAGTGAAATTTATTAGTTACACAGGTGGGGGGGCTAAGGGGGGGCTAGGGGTGTGGGGGGGTTAGGGGTTATGGGGGGCGGGGTGGAGCTATACTGGGATTCTTGGTGGTGGAATATGAGCTCTGGTGAAGGGATGGGTATTCGAGCATTGTATAACTGAGATTTAAACCTGAAAACTTTGTAACTTTCCACATGGTGACTCAATAAAAAATTAAAAAAAATATTGATTTACAATACTGTACTTGTTTTAGGACTACAGATTAATACATTTTCAAATGTATACTACTACGCACCCCACACCACTAGCAGTCAAAATTCTTCCACCACAGCTCACTTGACCTCTCTGTTCTTTCAACACCTTCCCTGTCCCACTTTCAGAAAACGCATTTCTGTCAGAACCCAAAGGTTTCTCTCATACTGTTCTGTTTCCTTGCTTTGATTATTTATATTTCACATGAGTGAAGTCACCCCGTATTTGTCCCTTTATGTTTTAGCTGACTTAACATGCACGCCTCTAGTTCCATCCATATGTCATAAATGGCAATATCTCATCTGTTTTCTTTATAGTTGAGTAGTAGTCTATTATGAATACATGCCACATCTATTTTCCATTCATCAGGGCAGTTTGACTGTTTCCACATCTAGGTTATTGGAAAGATATCTGTAATGAACATAAGTGTACATATAAAATTTTAGTTTAGTGTTCCTGTATTCTTCAGATTGAGCCCTATGAAGAGGAATACTAGATCAGATGGCATATCTATTTTTAATATTTTGAGAAGCTTCCATACTATTTCCCATGGAGACTGAAGGAGTTGACATTCTGACCAACAATGTATGAGAGTTCCATTTTCTCCACACCCTTTTCCACACGTTTCTCTGGGCCTTTTAGTACAGATCATTCTCATGGGTGTGCTGTAATATTTCATTGTAATTTTGACTTGCACTTCTCTGACTAATAAGAGAATAGAAGCAATTTTTTTATGTGACTGTTGGTCATCTGAATACTTTTCTGGCGGGGGGTAGTCTCTTTAGTTTTTACTTTGGGTGGGGGTTGAGGCTCACCTAGCTGTGCTCCAGGCACACTCCTGACTCTCTGCTCAGGGATCACTCCAGTTTGTGCACAGGGTGTGCTGCTATTTATGATTTTGCTTCTCTTGGCATTGGTGTCAAATCCTCAAAGGTATAACTAAATATTGTTGACTCATTTGCCAATTTGTCATACTATTTATTTTCTAATTTTGGCTCTAACAACCAAGTTACCCATATATATGAGGATGTATTTCTGAGGATTCGATTCTATTCCCTCTATCTTAAGTTCTTTTTTATTCCTATATCACTTTTGACACATGGGAGAACCTGGCAAGCTCCCCATGGCATATTCATATGCCCAAACCAGTAACAATGATGGGTCTCATTCCCCTGACTCTGAAAGAGCCTCCAATACGGTACCATTGAGAAGGACAAGTAAAGAGAGGCTTCTAAAATCTCAGGGTTAGGACAAATGGAGACATTACTGAGACCACTTGAGAAAATCAACGATCAATGGGATGATGATGATATCACTTTTAATTATTATAGTTTTATGGTTTAAGATGAAGCTGAGCCCCATGTTTTATTTTTTTCTCAAATTACTACCTCTTAGTCAGTCTCTTATGTTTCTATACAAAATCCAGTAAATATATATTTCATTCTCTTCGAAAGTGCCACTGAAATGTTGGTAGGGATTGCAGCCAATCTATTTATTGCTCTTAGTAAGATGACCATTTCAGAAAGGTTAATTCTTACAATTCATGAGCAAAGAACACATTTCTTTATGACTTCATGTGTTATTTCAAAAGCACCTTATAGTTTTCAATGAACAAATCCCCTACTTCCTTTGACAAAATTGATTATTGAGATAAAGATTTTACCCACCTGCAGCTGTTGTTACAACAATAGCACGGTTCATTTTCACAAAATAATACGTTTTCATAAATACAACTCATTAACTTCTGATTTGGGTCTTCTTTAGACTTCTTTGGAGAACTTTGAAAGGTGTTCATATGTTGATAAGTGAAAATGAACAATTCCTCTTTTCTTCCATTCTGAGCATACAGCCTTAGGAAAGGAAAAATTGTTAAAGGACTGCAGAGTGTCTCCTAAGTGAAGCAAAATCATTGTACTCTAGGGGCCAGAGTATAGTACAGTGAGTAGAATTTGAATTGAATGAGTAAAATCTAGGTTTGATCCTAGGCATCCCATATGGTTCCCCAAGCACCAACAGGTGTAATTCCTGATTGCAAAGCCAGGAGTAAGCCCTGAGCATCGCCAGGTGTGGGGAAAAACAATCATTGTAATCTAAATAGCTTTAATTTCCCCCCAAATAGCATGCATAGTTCAGAATGCTTTAGTTTTCACAAACACCTTGTGCACTCAACACAATGAGAGGTGGCTTTATTTCCAAAATCAACAATTATGCAAACTGAGCACTGAGCCCCTTTTATTTTTAAATAGAATTAGTGAGCGAACATTAGCTGAATCCCTACTGAAGTGAAAAAGAAAAGAATCTGAATCATCAGATCCTCCAACAAATACTTGAAACTTACATCACCTTCCTGTCCTTTTGTTTTTGGTTTTTCTGGTTTTTTTTTTTTTTTTGGCTTTTTGGATCAAGTCCGGTGATGCTCAGGGTGTTACTCCTGGTTTTGCACTGAGGAATTACTCCTGGAGGTGCTGGGGGATCAAATGGGATGCCAGACATTGAACTTGGGTCATTCTCTTGCAAGGCAAATGCCATATGCACTGTACTATCTCTTTGGCCCCTCATCTTCTTGTCTTTGTTTAATGTTTCAGAAACTTATTAGGGTTGATATGCTAAAATATCTATCATTTGTAAGCAAAGTAAATCTATTCAAATTTTGTTGCCCTCCAGGTACATCTTTACTTAAATGTTTCCTCAACTAATAACTTTACTAATATTTTAAAACAAAAACCAATATATAAGAGATATATAGACACAAAATCTTTCTATGATACAAATTTATAATTTAGCTTCTTAGAAAATACTTTAGCTCTCTAGGTTAGGTATAAAATTCCTTATATGTCAAATGGGACAGGTGTTATTTTTAAGCAAGTTAATACCAATATGTCTTGTGCATCCCATGTAAGATAGTCAGTTCAGTGCTCAATGCATGTTAACCACGCAGTCTTGAGCTTCTGACAGTATTGTTCAGGCCTCTGTAACTGAATGAATGCTATCACAATACTGAAAGAAAATAACCGTATTTCACTGAGTCCTCTGTCCTACATTGTTGAAATAGCAAGAAAAGCAGCATTAAAAACCAAAGAAAATTCCCTTTGTATAGTTTTTTTCTTTTTTCAAAAACATATCAGAAGCAGAGCCTTAAGTAATCAGCAATGAAAATGAAAACTTGAATTGGGTCCAAGAAAGGAAAGACTTCTTTCATAACCATACATTATTAATAGTGATTCTTACAGGAATCTTTTTTAAGTGCTTTCTTCCATAATCAAAATAAAAGTAAGAAAGAATGGGGGAGGTAGAGGATTAAGGAAAGATGGAAGGAAGAAGAAAAGGAAAAGAAAAATATTGAAACAAATAAAACAAGTTTAGAAAATAAAATTAAATCTTATTGACTATTCCTGGATAAGAGAAATGTCTTTTGCAAGAGAAGCTTGAACTTTGAACTTTAAGAACCTCAAACTTTGAACTTCGAGAATATCAAGGCTACACATCAAAAAACAACAATATGCAATGCATTTGAGAGGCAAAATATTTATAACTTATTAAACTTTCAAACTTATGTCATTTCTCCCCCACTGACTGTCAGTAAATGACAAAAAAGAAAAACAGGCAACATTTTAGGACCAATTATTTTGTCTAGTAATGTGATCATAGCACAGTGGTAGGGCGTTTGACTTGCATGTGGCTGACCCGGGTTTGATTCCTCCGTCCCTCTCAGAGAGCCCGGAAAGCTATCGAGAGTATCCTTCCTGCATAGCAGAGCCTGGCAAGCTACCGTGGCGTATTCGATATGCCAAAAACAGTAACAACAAGTCGCATAATGGAGATGTTACTGGTGTAAAAACACCTAGAGAGATAGATAATGAAGGGACTACAGTTCTACAGTGCTAATGTGATCAAAACTTTTGGCTATATGTTGCATTGTGTTCTGTTGAGATGTTAGCAATAATGTTGGCAGTGACATGCATCCCATTCTGGGGCAGAGAATGGAAAACTATTGAGTTCCATGCTTATGAAGGGGAATTTTATAGTTAAGTGACTGATTAAGAGATTCTAATGTAGGTTTTTTTGGGATGATGTGTGCAATTTGCTCTTTATGGATTTCATTCTAATATGCTATTAAAATGATCTTCTCACAGAGTAGGAAGAGGATAATGTCATGTCACTGTCATACTGTTTGTTGCTCATCGATTTGCTCAAGTGGGCACCAATAACGTCTCCAAGTGAGACTTGTTGTTACTGTTTTTGGCATATCGAATATGCCACGGATGGCTTGTCAGGCTCTGCCAGGTGGGTAAGATACTGTCGGTAGCTTGCCGGGCTCTCTGAGAGGGGTGAAGGAATCAAACTCGGGTCGGTTGTGTGCAAGGCAAACACACCCTACCCACTGTGCTATCACTCCAGCCAGGAAGAGGATAATGAAAATTGAAAATAGATTCATAAATAATTCATCAAAGGCCAGGATATTTTGATAATTTTTGATGATTTTCTTGAGCAAATAGCACTGTTATTAAAGAGCTTTGCTTAGACTGACATCTTTTAAATGATTGCTAGTTTCAACTTTACAGGGAGTGCTGTAGGAAGGAACTTAGGTTCTCTTTGCCAGGCTATGGGAAATATGTGAGAATGTTTCCTAGGGTTTGTGAAATTGAAACAATTCCTTTATGCTCTATATCAGGGTTGGAGAAATAATATAAGGGTTAAGGCACATGTATTACATCTGCCAAATGCAAGTTCAGTTCTGCACCATGGGGTCCCTCCAGTTCAATCTTGGCACCGTGTGGTCCCCCCTGCCAACGCTGTACCCAGAACTTCTGGTTGTTGTCCTAGAGATATCCAAGAACGTTGCTGGTGACTTGGATAATCCTTCAAACTTCACAGCCCAAGCAGCACCCAATCTTGGGCACTTGCAGTGAAACACAAAACAGTGAAAAAAAAATGTTGACTAGACATTTTGGGGGCTTTGAAAGGATTGAAAAGATGTCAATTGAAACTGTGACATTCGTGACAGGGACCAGCCAGCTCAAAGCCAGAAACTTGAACTACTGTGGCCTATTTGCTCACTGCCAAACAACCACTGTAATGATAACTTAAAAATGTTAAACTTATTGGACGCTGAATTTTTTTTTCACTAGTGTGGGTTTTTTTGTTTTTGATTTGGTGATGCTCTTATTTTTCTATTTTCACTAGAAATACCTATTTTTTGTCCTTTTGATTATACATTTGAACATAAATAACCTCTCACCATTTTCTAAGCTATGCTTTGATATGCATCACAGAGAAGTATCTTTTTTAAGACCTAATAAATATAGAAGCACATATTTGATTTTTTGGTACTGGTCTCCCAAATAGTATCTGGGAACCACTCCCAGTGATTCTCAGTCAACTGAATTGGGTCAGAGAATATGGATATTGGGAAGACCAGAGCCACATCCTATGGTATTTGAGGGCCTCCAGAGCTATGCTTGATGATGCTCTAAAAGATGTGTGATATAAGGGATTGATCTAGGGTTAGCTACATACAAAACAGCTGCCTCAATCTCCATACTATATCCCTTGTTCTGAAAATAGATATTTGAACACAATCTTGTTTGCATTAGATAATCTTAATGGAGAGTATCTTAATCTTTACAAGGATGGAATGAAGTTCATGTATGTATGATTAGAATATAAAAGAAGCACCAAGTGAAGGAAAAAAGCTAGAAAGTATTGGTTCTGAAGTTAGAAAATTATCCTCTTAACTCACCCCTCTCATAAGTACTCATGCACAGACACATACAAACACTCATTCATACCCATACCAAAACCTCACATGCAAGCAAGATTTCACAAGATGCCAGGGATTATTTTGTTCTTCTTCTTTTTTTTAATATTTATTTCACCAAGATTCTGTAAAGATGTGTTTTCAAGAACAGGGAATAATACTAATAGTAACAAAGTATTGCGATAAGTCCTACAACATATGGAGTGACTCTAGGGGGAGGATAATACAGAGCCTATGGCTATCCGTGAGGCAATACAAGGCTGTCCCCTAGAGAAATCCAATATAGTTAAAATAAGGTAGGGCAGGCAAGGCCATTAGAGGCACTACCAGTCTGAAAAACAATTGCTCATGTATAACTTTTTCCAATGTTTTATCACATTCTTTTCCCAGTTATTTCAAGGAGATTTAACTTCATTATCTATATCCCTGGGTGTTTTTACGAAGCATCTACCATTGCACTTCCTGAAGTACTTTTATCTGCCTTGCCATGAGTGAACTTGATGTGTTTTCCTTCTACTTTGGAGTTTACATACAATGCCAGTGTCCTTTGCTAGAGTCACATACTCCACCAAGCCTTACATATGGTTGATAAATATTTATAGATAACAGAAATCTGAGACCTATGTCCCAGAGGTCCTCTTGCAAATTTAGTAACTCTTGCCATATTTCCTTAAACCTAAACAAAGACAAGTCATCAGGAGCCAATGAGAGGTACGTAACAGAATCTATTTGATGGTAGAAGTCGATCTTTGCAGATGGAAAAAAAATCTTGAAATTTCTGCTAGTTATCATTTCCATTCTCCATGTGTGCTGGTTATTTTTTCCATTCACATACATTTTCTTGGTGACCTCTAAATAGATGTCAGGAGATACTCTGCAAAATAAAGAACAGTCATGATACTTTCAGGTACTTGAGAAGTAAGAACATTATGTGAAGGTGGAAAAAAAATTGTCCAGGTACTGCCTCTATCTATATTCACAAGACTTATTATATAGATTAAAAATCCTAAGTTATGGTTAGTACCTTGGTCATATTAGAATAAAATTTTTACACTATCTTTAGACTTTGCAATTAAATATTCTTTCAGACAAACCTACCCCAGCATCTTTTTTCTTTCTTTCTTTCTTTCTTTCTTTCTTTCTTTCTTTCTTTCTTTCTTTCTTTCTTTCTTTCTTTCTTTCTTTCTTTCTTTCTTTCTTTCTCTCTTTCTTTCTCTCTCTCTTTCTTTCTTTCTCTCTTTCTTTCTTTCTTTCTTTCACTCTCTCTTTCCTTTCTTTCTTTCTTTCTTTCTTTCTTTCTTTCTTTCTTTCTTTCTTTCTTTCTTTCTTTCTTTCTTTCTTTCACTCTCTCTTTCCTTTCTTTCTTTCCTTCCTTCCTTTCTTTCTTTCTTTTCTTTCTTTCTTTCTTTCTCTCTCTTTCTTTCTTTCTCTCTCTCTCTCTCTTTCTTTCTTTCTTTCTTTCTCTCTCTTTCTTTCTTTCTCTTTCTTTCTTTCTTTCTTTCTTTCTTTCTTTCTTTCTTTCTTTCTTTCTTTCTTTCTTTCTTTCTTTCTTTCTTTCTTTCTTTCTTTCTTTCTTTCTTTCTTTCTTTCTTTCTTTCTTTCTTTTCTTTCTTTTCTTTCCGCTATTTGGGTCACACCCAGCAATGCACAGGGGTTGCTCCTGGTTTACTCAGGAATTACTCCCTGGCTGTGCAGACCATATATGATGCTGGGAATCGAACCTGGGTTAGCTGCATGCAAGGCAAGTGCCCTACCCACTGTGCTATTGCTCCAGCCCCTACCCCAGCATTTTATGGAATCAATTCCTAAATCTAGTCTTCAATCAAACTAGCACTTCTTTCAAATACCTTGATAATGCTCTAAGTGTATGTGACTGGATACTCCAGATATTCTAATATATGCAACACTAACTTTCTTTTGTTTCAAATTAAGAGTGAAGAAGCTAATCCAGTGAAATAGAAGAGCGGCTCTAGAAGCAGAACTCATGTTACAGAAATCTACAGCTCTTTATGCTGTGGATTCCATTCATATCTATCAGATTTCTGAATCAGTCCTGATGTCTGATCATCTGCCCTTGTACTTGTGTCTGGTGGGGTTGAGGGAGTCCAATTGAAGTACCTATTCAATCAAGCAATTCTTATCAAATTATTAGTATTCTCTTTTGAACAGAAATGTTGCATTGTGCTAGATAGCCTAGATTGCCCTCATCGCAACATCTTATTTTTAAATGAATATGCCCTTTTGAGGATCAAATATTATGGCTATGTTCAAGATCAGCACAAATAATTGCAAATTCACATGCTGGTAATCTGCTCCCTGAATTACCGTATTAAGCTCCCTTCAAATTTTATTACCACTTCACAAAAAATTTCTGTGGTCAAGGTTACCAAGATTTCAAGAATAATATTTTTTAAAACTTCTTTTTCTGAAATGTATAATTAACTTTAGACTCTATTATAAATATCAACTCTATTAAAAGAAATGCTCCTTCTTCTTAGAAAGATAATAAGTTGGAGTTTTACTAAGAAACAAAAACCTAGTTTATAATGAGAAAATTTGTTGCAACTATTAGCTTGCCCATTCAACTCTTAATCAGTCAGAGCCTGGTGGGTGAGACATAAAAACTATAAAGAGCGTTTAATACACTCACAGGTATATGATTTCATTCTGGCTGTCTGAGAGTTAAATTAAGCAACAAGATCTCAGAAAATTACACATATATGCAATATTCAGATTCAGATATAAGGTTTCTTCTTATAAAAAAATAACTGACAACATTGACTTCACAGTTTTATTTTGGTAGTGTCTGGCCTTTTGTGTATACCACAGGCTATATCACTTCCAATTGTCTTTAACTCACTGGTTTGGGAATCCTGACTAACCCATACTGCTTGAATTTGGAACATTACAACTGCTTATAGAGATACATAGTATACATATGCAGGTATCATATATGTTTACATAGTTTTAAAATCTGAGCAAGGAATTTTGTCATTTTTAAGTTTCATGCCCAGACTGCATAACTGATGCTCCTTTGTTCTCAAAATATTCAGGGTTTTTTTTTTCTGCTTTGTGTTAAACCTGCAAAATAGCAAATTAAGTGTGTGAAATGAGGGAGCGGTGAAAGGGTCAATTGCGTTTGAAGTAGCTCATGACTGTTTATACTGGCATCATTTCACCCTGAAGATTTTTCCTACTACTCTCTGGAAACACTCTAACCTAAAGCATTTTTCTGGTTTTTAGATTCAAACACATTCTAGTCTAACCACCTGTGTATGCAATTGATTTGATTTCCACTTTAAGTTTCATCCCTGAACCAGACCTGGCACCTGCAGAAGAAAACACCCGGGGGCAAAAATAGAGCAAGCAGGGCCACAGAAGAGTATAATATTCTCCCACTGTGGTTCATAGGGGATGCTGTTTCTTGGTGTACATTTCATGTCACGAGACTCCAGACAACAGAAGAACTAGACAAAAGGAAAACATGTGATGGAGCAGTATTTATATTGCAATCTTTCCAACATTTCAGAAGAGAATGGTTTACAGATGTATACCCTGCAATGACATTTACACATCTATTGTTTGTTTAACCTCCTCCTCCATCCTATCACAAGATCCTTTCTGTGCAAAAGACGACAAACTTCTCTCTGCTCTTCTGTGATAAAGAACACATTTCTTCCTGATTACATGGGAAGACCTGGTGAGCTCTAGGATTGGCCTTGTGTTAACGCAAAGTCAGCTTCAGAAAATGGAATACTTTTATGATTACTTAAGCATTTGTATTTCATGCCATAAATTCTTCCCTGTCTGAAACAGACCACTTAACTCAGTCTTAGAACATCAAGCTGTTAATTTACACAGAATTCGGACAGGAAACCATTGACAGCAGTGAATTCTGTTGGGGGTTTTATGTGGTAGGGGATTTTAACAGAAGCGCATTTGGACTTCGAACTAGTGAAGAGGTTTATTTTTAATAAAATCTCAGAGAGAGACACTGTGAAGATGAGTTGCCATATCTTGGTCAATTTTTAGAGACATATTATGAAAAGTCTCTTGTTCTTTCAAACTTTCCAGCTACTTTTACTTGTCTTTTTGCTTTATTATGATGTCAAAACTTTAAAGTACTGTTGAGTTCTTAGGTGTTGCATTTGGTAAAAAATACCTGTCTAGGATATATGCTATTTATTAATTTATTTTCCTTAAATGATGCTATTCGTCTTCTTCAAAAAATAAGATTTCAGAATTATTGACCCTTTTTTCCCCACATCAAGACTTTCTTTTTCTCCAACATAATTCTTTTTATGATTGGTCATTATAGAAATAAAAATAGTTTGCATCTGGTTTCTTGATAAATATGGAATTAGCTGAAATAGTTATTTGATGACTATTGTACTCCTCTCATCTTCTTCAAGTCTTTTCTTTCATTTGTTTTAAATTTTAGCTTAGATAATATGTTTTCCATAATGTTAAAGCTGATGGTATTGTTGCACATTATGAAACCACTCTCCCCACCACCACCACCACCAAAATGCTCATGATTCTGTACCACTGACCCTATGTCACCTCTGTTCCCATTTTCATTCTTCTCCTTACCTCCCCTACTGCTTGGTTATAATTCAAAGCAAGAACTTTGTCACTGTTCTAAATATGTCTGGCTCCTTATTACAGATGAGTGTGATTATCAAATAATTTGTCCTTCTTATTTTTTTCTTTTTGGGTCACAACTGGTGATGCACAGGGGTTACTCCTGGCTCTGCACTCAGGAATTACTCTAGGCGATGCTTAGGGGACCTTATGGGACGCTAGGAATCGAACCTGGGTTGGTCACATGTAAGGCAAACATACTACCCGCTGTGCTATCACTCCAGCCCCCTGTCCTTATTTTGACTTCTTTTCCTTAACATGATACTCTCAGATGATCCAAGTTTCAGAAATCTTGGAGACATTTCCTCTTTGCTTTTAGATACATTGCATTTGCTTTTCTTGTCTTGCTGTTGGAGTTTAGATCCCAAATCCATTATTGAAAACAATATCATGAAATGCTTTACCACTGTTTTATTCTACATACTTTAAGGTTTAAGGTTTTATACTCAAGTCATTAATCCATTCTTAATTAATTTCTGTATACGTGTGAACTAGTGGAATTGTTTTTCAGTCTTACACAAGTGAATGTCCAGTTTTATTACCAGCACTATTTGTTAAAAGGAATTTCCCTTCTAAGTTTCATGGTCTTGGCTTCTTTATCATAATTTAAGTGCCTATATATGTATGAAATATCAATTTTATTCTACTCACCAATATGAATATTTTTATTCCAATAGCATGCTATACTTATTACTATAATTTTGTACTGCGTTTTAAAGTTGGGGAAGATGATGAATATAATCTTTATCTCAATACTGCTATTCCTGTTTTGGGTAGCTTGTGTTCAGTACAGATTTAAGTTAACTCTTTTTTCCTTAAAGAGTGCCATAGAAATGTGGAAAGGGATTTTATTGGATATTCAGATTGCTTTGGGTAGAATGCTTATTTTAGAAATACTTAATTCTCCCAACTACCATAAATGAATTCTTCTAATCCATGAGTACTGAACATATATCCTTTGTTGTGTGTTTTCTTTCTTTTAACAACATTTTATAGTTTTTTTTTACTATGTCTTTCACTTCTGTATTTTGCTTTTTCATGAGTTGCCTGTTTACTATCTTCATTTGTATAGATTCCCTATGCTTTTTATTCCATTTGAGTTCCTAAGTGCTCTAAGGTAACTACCAATTTCTTTTATGAAATTTTATTATTGATTAATCATTAGTTTGAAATATTGCAGAGTTTCAGAGGATCACTTCCATATCTTTATATGTGGATAACACTTACCACCCTCAAAAAAAATTTCAATGTCATCCCAACACCAAAAAGTTCTTTCTGCTCACTTATTCTTCCCACCCTCCTTACCATTTTCTTAAGATCTATATTTTCACTATATTTTTCATATATTTTATATATTTCATACACAATATTTTATATATTTCAAAACCATTTTCCACTATATCTAAGTATTTGATTGTTTTCTGCTAGTTTGTTTTAATTATTTATATGCTACATATGAATAAAATATCCATAAATTCTTTTCTTCTTCTTTATTTATTCTTATTTCACTCTAGCTTTCTAAATTTGTTTAGAATTATGACTCCAATCTCCAATCCATTTTATCCCAAAGGCATGATTTCACCTTTTCTCAAAAGCAGAATATTTTTTCACTGGCCATATATACAAAATGCTTCTTTATCCAGTTGTGAATAGACATTTTTGTAGAGTCTATATTTTGGTTATCATGAATAATACTGTTATCAACATGGAAGTGCAAATATACTTTCAAATTATTGTTTTTATATCCCTCTGATATTACTGGATCATATGTAATTTTCATTTGTGTTTTTAAGAGATCTGTATGTCATTTTCCAGAGGCTAAACCAATTTACACTTCCCAAAACAGTGCATCTATGTCCTTTTGGATACTTATTACAAAGATGCTTGCTGTTTTGTTCATGCGCTGTTATTTACATATTCTGATATTAATCTTTTGTCAAACCTATGATGTGCAAATATCTTCTCTCAAATGATTGGCTGCCTGTTTTGTTTGTTTGCTTGTTTATTTGTTTTGTTTTGTTTTGTTTTGCTTTTTGGGTCACATCCAGTGATGCACAGGGGTTACTCCTGACTCTGCACTCAGGAATTACTCCTGGTGGTGCTCGGGGAGGGGGGGTGACTATATGGGATGCTGGGAATTGAACCCGGGTCGGCCACGTGCAAGGCAAATACCCTACCTGCTGTGCTATTGCTCCAACTCCTGGCTGTCTGTTTTTGACTTGGTTTCTTTTGCTGTGTTGAAGCTTTTTTATTTAACGTAGTCCGGTTATTGATGTTTCCTTTTCATTACATTTCTATTGAAGACAAGTTGCAAAATACATCTTTGATGTTGAGGTCCTGAAGTGAGTTACTTTATATCCTTTTGTATATTTTACAGGCTTGGGCCTAATATCCAATCCTTAATCCAGTTGAATAAATATCTGTGTATCATGTTATATATATCATATAGTCTCATTTCTTTTAGCCTGTGATCATCCACATTTTCCAACATCACTTTTAAGCATAACATTTTTACATATTAATTTATTTTATTTTTAATTGATCTAACACGTTTTATAATAACATTGCTAATTATGTTTCCAGTATACAATATTATTTTTGTTTGTTTTTAATTTGTGGGGGAGCACACCAGGAGATGTTCAGGGTTATTCCTGGTCCTGCACTCAGGAATTACTCTTGGCACTGCTTAGGAAACCATATAGGATGACGGAGATCAAACCTGGGTTGGCTGCATGCAAGGCAAGCACCCTTTCTTCTGGTCCTATCACTCTGGCCCCGGATATACAATATTATTGCACCACACTCTCCATCACTGTCCCTAGATACTTCTGCACTTCTTATCTCCTCTCCATCATCTCCCCTTCATAAACTGTATTTTATTAGGAGCCTTGCATTTTATTCCATTGTCTATTTTCTATTGACCTGATTTAGTTATTTATATTTCACTTATTAGTGAGATCATCATACTGTATTTTTATCTTTCTCCTGACTTAGTTTAACACGACTCTTTCTAGTTCTATCCAGGTGTACTGAATTGTATTTCATCTTTTCCTATAGCTGACTTGTGTTTTGTTGTGTATATATGCTACAATTTATTTATCCACTCATCTGTTGCAAACATACTTAGGTTCTTTGCAAATCTTGACTATTGTAAACAGTATTTCAATGACCCAAAGTACATACATCTTTTCAGATTAGTAATTTTGTGTTCTTGGGATAGATGCCAAGGATTGGAACTACTAGATAATATGGTAACTCTATTTTAAAATTTTTAAGACGTCTTTGTACTAGCTTCCATTGAAGCTGAACAGGATTTTCTTTCCACCATCTGTGAATAGTGTTGTTTTTTTTTACCACATTTCCACCAGCAGTGTTCTTTTTTTTTCAGCCCTTTTGCTATGTCTCATTTTTTAGGTCTTGTTTGAACTTGTTTCCATTAAAATCAATGATAATTAACCCATTTTCATACTCTAGTTTATAATTTGTATATCTTTGGAGAAATATTCGTTCAACTTAACTTCTCATTTTTGATGAGTCTATTGATTTTTTTCTTTGCTGTCATAAATTTTGTGAAAGCTTTCTATATCTAGCACTTGTCAGATACATGAATGCAAGTATTTTCCCCTTCCACTAGTAGAGTATCTTATTTATGCCTTAATTCTTTCAAAGCAGCATTTTGGATGTAATTCCAATTCTTTTATTTGTTTTTACTTTGGTTTGTTTTATTCATCTGTCAAATCAAATCCCTACAGATACCTAAAGTCAATATCATGAAGAATACTGCTGATGTTTTTCTTGATGTATTTTAGGGATTCAAGTCTGACATCAAGGTCTTTAATTAATTACTAATTAACTTTTGGGTATGGTGTGCATTGTGGTCCAGTATCATTTCTTTCCATGTGGCTAAACAAATTTCTTCCCTCCCTTAGATCTTTTTTACTCCTTTGTCATAAATTAATTGTCATTTCATTTAAGGTTTGTTTCTGAGCTGTCATTTCTGCTTCATGGGTATGAGAATTTTATTCTAGTATCACCACAGTTTTAATTCTACAAATATATAATATGATTTAAAGTCAGAGCATGTGATGTCTTATTTTTCTCAAAATTTCCTTAGTTATTTGTACAGCTTTATAGTTCCATACAAATTTTAGCAGTATTCATTCTATAGACTTACAAATGCTTTGGAATATAGATAGGCATTGAATCTGTAGGTTACCTTAGGTAAGATGGCCATTTTGATAAAGTTATTTCTTTAACAAAAAGTTTTTTCATTGTCTTATATTTTATTTATTTTAGGAACTCATTAGAATTTTAGTGTTAATGTCATTGACCTCATTTGTAGATTTGCTACCAAATATATTATTCTTGTTGATGCTATTGTATTTTTAACATTTTTAAATTTTTTCTTTTGTATTTATTTATTATCCAAATTTTTAAAATTTATTTTATTTATTTATTTTTTTTAATTTATTTTATTGAATCACCAAGTGGAAAGTTACAAAGTTCTCAGGCTTATATCTTAGTTACACAATCCTCAAGCACCCATCCCTTAACCAGTGCCCATATTCCACCAACAATAAAAACAAAAACAAAAGCAAAAACAAAACAGACAAACAGACAAAAGAAAAAAAAACAGTATACATCCCACCCCTCAACCCCCAACCCACCCCGTAGGTGAGTGATAATTTCACTTCCTTTTCTCTTTACCTTGATTACATTTCAGATTTCACCACATAACTCACTATTGCTGTTAGAGTTTCAAAACAGACTCACTATTTTTGTTGGAATTTATCCCCTAAGAATACAGCTCTATTAATAGGGAAATATTTGATAATAAGTTTTCCATTGATGAGAATGAAGAGATAAAATGTCGCGCGGCCGCTTTACAATTTCTGTATTATAGTAATTAAGTATAATTACTTAAGTAATTAATTAAGTAATTAAGTCCTCGAAGATTTAAGTTTCAAAATGAATCATTTTTCCTGGAACAGCAGTAGCTAAAGTTAGTTCATAGTCTCCATACATGGCTGCAAGCACTTGCTGGAACCCCAATTCCTAAAGCTGTCTCTGGTTCCCGCTTGTTCCACATCCACCGGCTCTGCAGGGGCATGGGCCCCGGGGCCGAAAACCCGGCCGGCCGGAGCCGAGCATGGGCCCCGACTCTTAAAATTTATTTTAATTTAAACAAAAGTCACAACTATTGATACTTTCTACAGTTGAAATTGGTTAGAAAACAAATTTCCAATATTAAAATCAATAAGTATAAACAAAATCAATTTTTATGAGAAAATTGTTTTCTCTTGTGATTAGTCCTTTTTATAAGAATTTACTAAGTTGTTGGTTGCTACTTGAACCTTCTGTATTATTGTTTCTACTTGTTGAATTTAGTAGAGTTCTATGTTAACTTTCCTATCTAATTTGGTGTGTTCCTACTAGAATTTCAGTACTTTCATAGGAACGGTGGATTTGGGTCACACCTGGTGATACCCAGGGGTTACTCCTGGCTTTGTGCTAAAGAATTACTTCTGGAGGTACATAAGGAACCACATAGAATGCTAGGAATTGAACTCAGGTCAGCTGTGTGCAAATCAAATGCCCTATCCACTATACTAGATGGTTCCTGGAGTTTCAGTATTGACAAATTATATCCTGAGGTCTCAATACTTCCTATGGTCTGGGCCAATGAGTTGACATGGCTGCTGACACTTCCATAAATATTGGATTTAGAGGAAGGCTTCCCAATCCCACTCCAATAAGACACCAGAGTTCTTAGCCTGGGCACTAAGATAACACTGTAGCACTGTTGCCCCATTGTTTATCCATTTGCTAGAGCGGGCACCAGTAACGTTTCCATTGTGAGACTTGTTACTGTTTTTGGCATATCGAATGTGCTATGGGTAGCTTGCCAGGCTCTGCCATGTGGGCGGGATACTCTCGGTAGCTTGCCAGGCTCTCTGAGAGAGATGGAGGAATCAACCCAGGTTAGCTGCATGCAAGGCAAATGCCCTACCCGCTGTGCTCCAGTCCAGGGCACTAGGGTAGCTGAGATTATTTGCAGATTAGTGTTCTGCAGATAATATAGTGAAGAGGTGGAGTTGATCCTTGGCATGGCTGCAGCAATAGTGTATGTGCACTGCCATGGCTTCGGCAGGCTGGATACTTAGCCTGGCAGACTCCTGAGGATTCCCCAGATTTTTCAACTGCAGGGACTTTTTCAGCTCCACGAATTTTAGCAGCTTAGCTTGAATCTTCTGGGAGATTTATTTTCGAATCATCAGAGCAGGGCTGGTGGATGAATCAACATGATGGCAGCTGTCTGTTGATGCAATTAATAATGAGATTATTTTTTCTTGAATTCTTTTTCTTCAATTAATTGTTTGCACATATAAATGTAAATGCTTTATGTGTATTCATCTTTGTGTGCATGTGCTGCTACCTACTGGATTGATTAATTGCTAATAAATTATTCTAGGTAGTTTTTGTAGTTGATTATTCCAAGTAATTTTGTGGGTTCTTTAGAGTTCTCTATGTATATTATTATATCTTCCACAAATAACAATTATGCTACTTGTTCATTTTTTATTTGTATTTCATTTTTTTTTACTAATTACCCTGTATAGGTCACTGTCACTGTCATCCCGTTGCTCATTGATTTGTTCGAGCGGGTACCAGTAACATCTCTCATTGTGAGACTTATTGTTACTGTTTTTGGCATATCCAATATGCCAAGGGTAGCTTGCCAAGCTCGATACTCTCGGTAGTTTGCCAGGCTCTCTGAGAGGGCAGAGGAATTAAACACGGGTCAGTCCCGTGAAAGGCGAATGCTCTACGGCTGTGCTATTGCTCCAGCCCCCACCCTTTATAAAACTTTCAAAATTAGTTGTTAAAATGAAAATCTATCTCCTATTTCTCTATATCTTAGAGAAAATCTACTAGAATTTCACCATAGAATATGATACTAGCTGTGAATTTGCAATATATAGGCTTCATTATGATGCAGGCCAACACACAGGGGAGAGCTACTTTCAGAAATAATAAAATATAGAAAGAGATTGCCAGCGGCACAAAGAACACATCCCTTGGGCATACAAGTCATGATCTCTTTGGGGAGAAGAAACTGAGGCATCATCAAGATGCAAAACTCCAAGTCTTCACACATACAAGAGTGAATCCTTAAGAAAAGGAGAAGTCACAGAAGAATCTGTGATATTATAAAAGGACCACCTACAGTGCAAGGGATGTGATTATGGAAAAAAAAAACAGCAATAGTGCAAAACTTTCTTGCTATAACGCCGGATTTACTTTTATATATGCAAAACTCCAGGAGAAAACATTTGGAAGAAGCGCATAAAGGTTCCACCGAAAATCATTCAGGCCTTGTTCTTCAAGCCCAGGTTCTTCCCTTGAACATGCTTGCATGTTTGTCTCTGTTTCCCTACTTGCTCATTTCTGCTCTGGAGAAGCCCATGTTCTCTCTTGAATATGTATTCCCCTCTTCCTTTCCTCTCCCATCTTTCTAAGCAAGTTTTTTTTTTTTTAAGAAAAAAATTATCTTGTTTATTTGCATCCTTCTGAAATTATTTTCTGTGAGGAAAAATGCTTGCGCTGAGGTTAGGACAGACTTTCCTCAGTTCTGACCCAAGCCAGGTATTTTCCTGATCTGTTGGGTAGAGCAGAGGGGCGGAAATTCTCTTTTCTCAAGTTGACCTCCCTGTTCACCACTATACTGATCTACAGGCAACACGTGTAATGAGGTATATTCTTTTTTATCCTACTTATTATTTTGCCCTTTGGGTCACACCCAGCAATGCTCAGGGGTTACTCCTAGCTTTGCACTAGGAAATTACTCCTGGCAGTGCTTGGGAAACCATATAGGATGCCAGGGATTGAACCCAGGTCGGCCGCATGCAAGGCAAACACCCCACCCACTGTGCTATCGCTTCGGCCCCTTCATCCTACTTTTTAATTAAAAAATATATATTGATTTTTTTGAAATACTTTTCAGTATTTATTGTAGTACTGGAGAAATAGCACAGAGGGCAGGGTATTTGCCTTGCATGCGGCAGACTGGGGTTTGATTCCTCCATCCCTCTCAGAGAGCCCCGCAAACTACGGAGAGTATCCCACCCCCATGCAGAGCCTGGCAAGCTACCCTTGGCATATTCCGTATGCCAAAAACAGTAGCAACATGTCTCACAATGGACATGATAGTGGTGCCCACTCAAGCAAATTGATGAACAATGGGACGATAGTGCTATTTATTGTTGGATCCTGTAATTTTCATCTTTCCTCTTTATGTGGTCTATTGCTTTCATGGTTTTCATTTATTGAAGCACTCATACACTTCAGGAATAAACCTTACCTGATCACAATAGATAATACCTTAGCTGTGGTATTTATATTGCTTTGCCAATATTTTGTTGAGGATTTTTACTTCATTTTTCTTTCAGGTAATAATGCCCTGTAGTTTTCATTTTGGGGGGTTTGTTTGTGGTGTGTGTGTGTGTGTGTGTGTGTGTGTGTGTGTGTGTGTGTGTGTGTGCTCACACACGTGTGTGCTATACTTACCTGCTTTGGGGGATTACAATGGTACTGAGTTCATTGACTTTGTTTTAGAGTATATCCCCCTCTGATTTATTGGAAGAGTTTGAGTAGGACAGGTATTCGTTTCTCTTTGAAAATTTTACATATTTCACTAGTCAAGACTTTTGGTCCTTAGCGCTTTTGGGGGGACTGATGTTTTATTATTGCTTCAATTTTTTTTGCATACAATTTTTCTGTTCAGGTTTTCTATTTCCTCCTGATTGAATTTAGGAAGACTTCATTATTCTAAGAAATCTTCTATTTCTCCCAAACATTCCCATTTATTGGCACACAGATATTCTACTGTCAAGCTGTTCCTGAAGTCCTCTTTGTCTTCACAGCACAGGAACTGATTCCAATTCCCTGAATTAGAGGGGAACTCTAGACTCGAATTTGATTAGAGAACTATTCTTTGCACTAAAATCTGCCAGTTTTTCAGGAACATTACCTTTCCTCACAGCAAAGAATTTCAGAAGACAAACAAGTGCAGTAAAATAATTCGATTTAAAGAAATTTATCTATAGAAATGTAAGGGGTGAGATAAAGAGAAATGTATTTAAAAGAGAATACGGTCTTCTCCAGCGGAGGAAAAAGCTGAGAGTATACAACTTAAGTTGAGATACAGGCCAAACTCTAGGGTGGAGATGGGCTCCTCATGCCTTTACAAAGTTCGCTTTTAGGTGGGAAATTTTCAAACTGCCTTGGCTTGGACATAACTGCATGCATAAAAGTTTATCTGAATATTGCCACAGAGGAAAAGCTTTGGACTCTAGATAGGCCTAATATATATATATATATTTATATATATTTTAATTGCCCTTTGAGCACCATACCAGGAGTAGCCCTTGAGCAACTCCAGGTAAAACCTCCTATTAAAAGAATTAATAATAAAATAAAAACTAGGGAAATGCATTTATGGTACCAAAGTAAGGCATTATGTTTGTGAAATGCCAGAATCAATAAAACAGAACTTTCTCCTAAATAATATTCCTTCTGATTCCTATTTTTATCCCTCAGCTCAGCTTTTTGAATATTTCATTTTGTGGGACGGTTCAGGGGACCATATGGAATGCCAGGGGTTGAACCCTGGTAGGCTACATGCAAGATAAGTGCCCTACTCTCTGTACATTGCATCAGCTTAAATATTCATTTTATTAAGCATCTCGATAAAAAAGATAGGAAGTAGGCCTATTATGTTCTTATCTTGGCCTTCAGATTCTATTAAACCTTCTTCTTTACTGAGAGGGAGGGTTTCATCCTTCTGTGAGTGCTGTCTCACTTTCAATATCTATGAGGTGCCTCATTTTCTCCATCTCTAAAGAATCAAGTATTTGCATCTCAATGCAATGTGGCCTTCAGGTGTCTGGTATATTGAGAACCAGGTGATTTCTTGCCCCCCCCCAAAAAAAAGAAAAAGAGAAAAAAAAACTCCTCAATACCAGCCACCCTACCCTCCATTTATATGTCTGCAACTAATATTATTAAATGTCTTTTATATTACTTGTGATTTTTATTTTTATCTTCAAGGGTATAATCCAATAAGTATGACTGTCCTGCCTTTAGATTACTCTTTGCTTATTGTCTATTCTTATATTTGAATTTCAAATGTATTTTCTATAGGCAGTAAAAGTTCCTCATATGCTTTCTTATTCATCCAGATACTCTATCCTTTCTCATTGGAAAATTGAGTTCATTGATTTTTAGGGAAACTACTAAAATAAAATTATTTATTACATTTTTGTTATTTTTTTCTTTGAGGTCTAGCTTTCATGTGGTGTCTAGGTTTTCTTTTTTTCTTTTCTTGTTTATATATTTTAGTTATTTTTGTTCTGTGGTTACCTTGAAGTTTACACAGAAGTTTCTAAGTTTATAGTCAATTTTAAATTAAAAGCAAGTTAATCTCAAGTTCTTTTCTAAGATTTTTCCATTATTCTGCACTTCCTCTTTTTTATCTTATATTTCTGATGTCTTACTATTAATAGGTGGGGTTTGTTTTTATTCTACAGAATTATCTTTAGTAATTTCTGCAAAGCAGATTTAATAGAGATAAATTCTTTTCACATTTTGCCTGTAAAGCTCTTTATCACTAATTCAGCCATGAAAGATGATCTCAATGGATAATACGCTCTTAACTGGAGGTTTTTCTTATTGAGAACTTATTGAGTAGATCATGATATTCCCTTCTGTCCTGAATTGTTTCTACTGAGAAATCTGCTGGCAAATATTAAAGTAAGAATCCCTAATATTACTCATTGCATTTGTTTGCAGGTGGCTGAAAAAGTGGGGATCAAAGGAAGTATCTAGAAAAGAGAGCCTCCACCTCTTCACCCCACCCAACTCACCTTGGTCACTTGAAGGAAAGTCATGGCATGTATGAGGACTGGTCAAGTGGGCTCCCAGCACACCTACACCTCACAGATGTTCAAGACCCACCAGCCCCAAGAGATTCCCATCCAGATGCTCCTGAAGCTCATTTGTTCGGCACTGCATGGGGAACAGAATCCCACTACCTGAGTTTTCAATAATCTGTGAACTCAGAAGAGCAAGGAGTTGCTCTTTGCAGGAAAGGCAAGTCAGTCCTAAGCTCTGCACAGGCATTTAGATCCATTGCTTTTCTTGCAGAAAGAAAGACAGGAGAAGGTGAAATAGTGAAGCAAAATATATATATATATATTTATGTATATATATTTATGTGTGTGTATATATATATACAGAAAGAAATGTAGAGCTATGGAGTGTGTGTATGGGGGGAGTGGTGTCTAGGAGGTGGGGATTGTCAGGGTAAGGTGTTCAAGAAAGAACCTGGGCTTCTCCAGAAGGGGAAAAGCAGAGGAGAGAAAAGGGGGAGGGGGACAAGTGTTTAAGAGAAAACACAGGTTTAGAAGGAAAGTAGGCAATGGCTTTTGGAAGGATATTATGTAAATTGCCACAAGTCTTTTCACAAGGTAAGACTAGTAATGTGTTCTCTCTCTCTCTCTCTCTCTCTCTCTCTCTCTCTCTCTCTCTCTCTCTCTCTCTCTCTCTCTCTCTCTCTCTCTCTCTCGTCATGACCTTCAGATTTTTCTGTGGCTTCTTTTACCAAGGGTCAAGGGATTGTGCTTTTCTGGACGGGGCCTCTTTGTGCCTCTGGGTGGTGCGTCAGTGTCTCAGTTTTCAAAGAGCTCAGGTTTTGCATCTCAAAGGGATGTGGCTTTCATGCCTTTGGGTTACTACTTAGGTTTTGTTATTTCCTGAAAGCTCATTACTAGGTAGATGTCTATCTTTCTGCAATACTTTTATCTTGCTGCCTTTCCATTCCATCTGTTTTACAATTTTATCATCTTCATTATGATATGTCTCTGAATATATTGATTTGACTTCATTTTGCTTGAGACACTTAAGAGTTTCCTAGATCTGAATATCTTTATGCTTACTCGGTTTGGAGGTGTCTCCTCTCACTAATTATTTGAATATAATTTCTTCCCTCTTCTCTTTCTGGGGTACTATATGAAGGGACTCGGTGTTGTCACATAAGTCTCTGAAAATGACATCATTTTTTAAAGTTTATTTTTTCTTTTTGCTGGCTTCTCTTGATATTTTCTACTGTTCTGTCTTCCAGCTTACTTCTTAAATTTTCATCCTTATGCCTTCATCTATTGAACCAATCAGTTGTTTTTATTTTCAACTGCCACATTAAGCTCTGTGATTTCTGTTTGGACACTTCTCATACTCTTGCTGAGCTTCTTATTTTGTTCTTCTATTGTTTTCCTAGGGCCTTGTACACAGCCGACCCGGCTTCAAGAGCCTGGCAAGCTATCCAGAGTATCCTGCCCACACGGCAAAGCCTGGCAAGCTACCCTTGGCATATTCAATATGCCAAAAACATTAACAACAAGTCTCACAATGGAGTTGTTACTGGTACCTGCTTGATCAAATCAATGAACTGGTCAACAGTGCTACAGTGCATTGTTTTTCTAATTTATCTCTTAACTTTCTTTTTTTTTTTTTTCTCTTAACTTTCTAATTTATCTATTAGTTGAAATGGCAACATAGAGTATTGGCTATGACTAAGCTTCAGATGCTGGGATTTCTGTTGCATTGGCTGGAACCTTACAATCTCACTGGGTAACTGAATCTAAGGGCCACTGTGGGATGATGAGCCAAGATCCCAGACTACAGGGTAGAGGAGGGGTAGATCAGATGAATAGTGCAAAAGTTGCTCTTGTATTTTGCCAATAAAAAAAGCTCTCCAGGTTCTGTACAGCTCAGTTTATGAGAAGTTCTGTAATTCTTGTTTCTTGGAGGTAGATTCCATCGGCCACAATTCTCAGAAACCTCGACAATAATGATTTCTTAGTTGCAACCTGGCTCTGATCTCACCGGGAATTTCAAGCCAAGATCTTCTCTCAGGGTTAGGCAAAAACTGGACAGCCTATGCTCTGATGGTTGTGAAATTTATACCCAGCAAATATCCTGAAGTCTTCTAAGGTTTGGTGAGGGAAAAGTTGGTATTTAACTGGTTGAGCATTAGGAACTTCTAGTCATAATTTCCCCCAGAAATATTTAGTCTCAACTAGTTCCCACAACCTCCACCCTCTTTGTTTTTTATTTTTGAACATATTAGTGTTCAGGACTCATTTCTGACTCCATAGGGATCACGCTGGTGCTGCTGGGAGACTATATGCATGTCAGAGATTGTACCTGGGTCGATCAGGTTTGCTGCCTGCAAGACAAGCACCTTAATTCCTACACTACCCCCAACCCCTGTCCTAACTAATCTTATCTCCATGGGGAAGAAAAGCCTGTGAGATTGGGAAGGAAAGGCATCTCCTAGGGCATTACATTATCTGTTTCCAGTTGGTTCTCCATTGGGGCCATGGTTGTAGTGAGCCTTGTCAGAGCCTTAGAAATTCAGGGAATGCAGATTTTTTTTACATGGCTAGAGAAGCAGTCAGGGAATGTGGCTTGGGCCTCAAGTGCAGAGAATCTTGTGAAGGACTGGAACTGCCAAAATGAGGGGAGACTGAGCTCATGGGGAGAGTGGACTTTGTTTGGGGGCCACCAAACAGGAGAGAGTTGTTAGGAAGCTGTGATTGCAAGTGCAAAATGGTCCTAGTAGTTGACCCATATCTCTGAGGCAGGCAGTGAGGATGATAATTCTTGGGCCTCATTCACAGAGCGTTTTTAATGAGGAGTTGAGACCCTAATCACTGGGTATTCTTCAAAAGTTGGGAACATAGTCACTGCAGGGATGGTGGCCCTTGGTATCTCTTGTTTTGAAACATGGGCCACAAACATGGGTGGATCCCTACACAACTAAGGCTACAAACCAGAGGGTGTTGCAGAGAACGGAGAGCTCAGAGTGTGTCTGACAGACATGGAGCTAGCAGGATGTACAGCAGGAAGCAGGACCCTCTAGGCAGTTCACTGGCCTTTGGAAAGTCAACAGGATGTTGACTGCTTTGCTCACCAGTAGACAGTCTGATCCAAACATGGTTGTCAGCCTGCATAAGCTTCTTAATAGTTGTTATCTCTGCTACCAGCTAGCTGGGCTTCTTCCCAGGTAGGAGAGGTGCACTGACTGAAATTTTTTTCTGTCTATGGAGGATAGGTGGGTTCCAATGTGGAAGCAATCAGCGAGATTATAAAATTTTGCCAAGATGTCATTCGCCAATGTCTCTGACCTCTTTCTACTATCAGGAAATGCTACGAGTAGATTATATGAAATTCTTTTTCCTCTGGTCAGGTACGGTGTTACTGCTCTCATCCCTAAGGCAAATGAATCAGCTTGTAGGTTTATCATGGATGTTTTTTAGTCCCTGTTTTTCTCTTTTTATTTCTCATGTTCTCTTCCTTCTGGACTTCAGTGCAGAAGTTTCAGTGGTAAGAACTGTTTCTCCTATGATAGATCATAGAATTTGGTGGCGGGAATATTAAGAACAACCTTTATCCGTCTCCAGGGAAAAGTTCGGCACCTTAATGATCTCTATGAGTATGCCCAGTTGTCACTAAAGTGAAATTTCTTCTTTGACTATGAAATTGATCTGTCTATGCTTTATGAACTGGAGTGATAGCATAGCCACAGCAGGTAAGGCATTTGCCTTGCACGCAGCTGACCTGGATCCGATTCCTCGGTCCCTCTTAGAGAGCCTGGCAAGCTACCAAGAGTGTCCCACCCACATGGCAGAGCCTGGCAAGCTACCCCTGCGGTATTCGATATGCCAAAAACAGTAACAACAAGTCTCAAAATGGAGACGTTACTGGTACCTGCTTGAGCTAATCGATGAACAATGGGACGACAGTGCTACAGTGCCTGGTTTCTGCCTCTTCATCTCTTGCTGAGGAAGCTCTGTTTGTTCGGGGTTCAGCACCTAACCATGCAGATTAATCTTTGTTTTGTTGTAAATTGGCCATGACTGTGGGAGGAGGTGGTCGAAATTTTTATTCCAACATTTTGAAGTGCCCGTCTCAGATTTACCATTTTTATAGATGAAAAATAAAGTGATGGTATGTTTATCGCTAGGCAGCAGAGAAAGAACAAATAACACATTAAATTTCACAAAAGTTTATTTAATTTGCATTTTTAATTTGATTACTTTATATCTGAAATAGACCATCAATGTAAGAGTTCATTTCACATTGATTTATAATCACCAACCATATCAGCTCTATGATCATTGCCTCATGCATAGATATGTGTGTATATATATACACATATATATGTGTTTATATGTGTATATACATATGTAGTAATAAACAGTTCCCTAGTTTTCTACAAATCATCTTGATGATTTATAAACATTAATTGAATCTCAAGTTTCCTGGTTCAAAATATTTCTGCAAAACAACAGGGGTTATGCAAGAGTACATATGAAAATATAAGGAAAAATAACTCAAAAATATAAAATATCTATAATTTGAATTTAATGTAACTCCCAGCCATTAAGAGAAAATTGAAGTGGAGACAGGGTATATAATTTTAGTATGATGTTGTAAAACGCTTTGATGGTTAGGTGCTTCACCAAATTCTATGAGCATATAAACCATCAGATGATTATTGGAAATGACCTAATACAACAAGAGTCAACTAATAAAAATAATTGAATTATTTCCCTATTAGTGAGCTTCTTTGCATTCAGGAATAAAACTAAAGTTTTTTTATTAAACTTGAACTTGTCTTCAAATTGTTCTCTAAATCCACACTACTAAAAGTGTAGCAATAATTAATTTGAATCAAATATAATTTATCTTTTCATATTAATAAGATATTAATCTGCAATCAGATCCTCAGGTTATTTCTGCAATTAGTGATAAAAGAAATAATTTTTGTCAGTTTTTCTAATGAATTTACCTATGAGATAACTGCACGAATTTCTTTTGTTTTTTCAGTCCTTCACTTTGAAGATGGACTTCAGTGGCACATACCAATTGAGCTGATTATAGCAAGTAATGGTCTGGATTATTTGGTAGTATAACCATGTTTAAAACCCCCATCCTCAATAAAATGCAATGTTTAATGCTTATAATGCTTTACTATGAACGTTAATCTTTTGAAGAACTAGAAAAATGAAGACAATGGATTGTAGATATAGAATACTTTCTGAGTCTGTACCCCTAATAATTTCAATGTTTTGTAAACTATGAGCTATACGAGCTGTATTGATATGGATTAGTGTTGACAATATGGAAGGCTGGCTAGAACAACCATCTGCTGATTATACATATAGTGTGATTCTCTCAGGTATGTCAATTAGGTTTAAAGAGGACATGTCCTAAGAACAAGAGTCCCCGGTGCAAAGCTTCTTATATTTGACTTTAGAATCATTAAACATAATTTAGAGAAAGTCCTAGTAACCCAGAAAGTAACTATTTCTAGTCTAGATTCCATATACAGAGAAACTTATACCAACTTGCAATAACAATGATCAAAAATGTTAACTCTCTTAAATATAGTTTTCTTAAACTATAGAATGATTTTATTGACAATCCTGTTTTTGCTCTGCCGTACTATACTCAGATCTACCATGTAAGTATTCAATGCCGTGAAGTAAGCCATGACCCTACAAATTCCACTTATAAAGATATCAAAAACTTCTTCATCTTACTAAATTTGGTGTGGTTGTCCTTTATATACTTACTGATACTGGAGAACTCAAAAGTATCTCTGGCCATAAGAGCTTTGCTTTTGTGTTGGTTATCCTTCATAACTATCCCAATATTCATCTGTACACTTCTCTGATTAACTCTGTGTCAATTGTGCTATAGATTTTTTTCATAGGGTCTTTCTTGTTCTTGAATTTCAAATTGCCTTGACCAGTTGTAAAGACTTCCTATCATTTTCCCCCTTCTTTCTGCTACCCTGGTCAATGTATTTCTAGCAGTAGCTCTCCCTTCCTAAGTTCAGTTTTATTTTACAATTTTATTGTCATCTCTTTACTCCCTTCTCTTCTATTCTTAAAGTAGATTTTCTGTTGTAGATTTTGCATGTCCCAATACCTAGATTTCACAACTTTTTGTTTAATTAAAAATTTTTGGACCCTTTTGCAGGTTAGTGGACAGAAACGAGTGCCATGTCATCTGCGCCTGCACCTTCCCCCCTCCAAACCCTCTGCCGGCTCCTCTCGAACCCTGACTCCCACTCTGCTTGAGCACTGCCCACCTAGCCCTTCGCCACCCTCCAGCACCGTCATGCAGGTTTGCTCCCTCCCTACAGGCACCCAGCCACATTGCAGCAGTGGGCGTGGCCTCAACAAAAGTGGGCATGGCCTCCCAAGCAATTATTCTGTACATCTTAGTGTTCATCACCTATGTCCCCGAGTATTATCTTAGCTGTCCCCAAAATAGTTCGCCAATAGGTTGCTAGCTAATTCCAAGTTTCTAAAGTATCAATGAATATGATCAGCTCTTCAAGCAAAAGGTAAAGGAGCCCATTCTCAAAAAGCATCACTTGAAGCCTAAGGTAAAGAATAGAGGAACATCAGAGAGAGACATGTTCTAGAGGGGTTACAGAAGAAATTGACCACCACTGACGAAGATCATTCAGAATCCTTTTTCCGCAACCAGAGGTGAACTTGAATGCCTTTTCCATGCCACCACAACAATATGAAGAAATAGCGCAAATCCCCGCCACAAGGAGAGGACTATGAAAGGAGTCCAGATGCCTCAATAGGCATTTCCTACAAACTTGAGCTCTCCAATAAAGAATTCAGAGTTGAAATCCTGGAGATGTTCAATGAACTCAATGGAAAGATTGACAAGTTAAGGAAGGACCTGACAGAATTACGGGAAGAAATGAGAGCATAAATAAAAAACCTACAAAAGGAAATGTCACAAATAAAGGATTCAGTAGATGAATTAAAAAACTCAGTGGGTGCCCTCAACAAATGAATGGGTACAGCCGAAGACAGAATCAGTGAGCTCAAAGATGAGCTGCAGGAAGACTACAGGCAAAAACAATCAATGGGGAGAGACCTCAAAATAGCTCTATGGAGAATCAGAATCCTAGTGGATGATTTCAAGAGGAAAAACATTAGAATCATCGGAGTACCAGAAGGACAGGTAACCAACCCCAATGAAAAAGCCAAGGTCAAAAAAATCATTGCTGAAAAGTTCCCAGAGCTGGAGACTGCAGACATCCAAATTTAAGGAGCCAGAAGGGTGCCAGCTAAAAGAGACCCTAAAAGAAAAACTCCAAGACATATCATAGTTAGGATGATGGACGTAATGGATAGATACACAATACTGCAAGCAGCAAGGTCGAAGAAGGAAATCACATTCAAAGGAGCACCCCTTAGATTCACAGCAGACCTATCAAAGGAAACCCTCCAAGCCCGAAGGCAGTGATGGGATATAGTGAAAAAACTCAATAAAATGAACTCTTCACCAAGAATATTTTATCCAGCCAAACTCTCATTCAAACTTGAAGAAACTATTTTGCGGATAAACAACAACTCAGGAACTTCATAGACTCAAAGCCAAACCTGAAAGAAGGACTAAAGGGGCTACTGTAAGACAAGAAAAACCCCTACAAGCACAACAAACCCTTACAGAAAGATGGCACAAAACCCCATGACAGTCTCTCTCAATGTCAATGGTCTTAATTCACCAATTAAGAGACACAGAGTGGCAAAATGGATTAAGAGACTGAACCCAACATTCTGCTGCTTGCAAGAAACACATCTAAATAGCCAGAACAAACACAGGGTCAAAGTCAAAGGATGGAAAACAATCCAACAAGCAAACAACTCCCTCAAAAAAGCTGGTGTGGCCTTACTAGTATTGGACAACACAGACATTAGGTTGATAAAGATTAGAAGGGATAGTGAAGGCTATTTTTTATTAATCAAGGAATATGTACAGCAGGAAGAAATCACACTCCTAAACGTGTATGCACCTTATGAGGGACCAGCTAAATACCTACAACAGCTGCTAACAGACTATAAGAAAAACATTGCAAGCAACACAATAGTAGTTGGAGACTTCAACACCGCCCTATCACCTCTGGACAGATCAAGAAGATTAAAATTCACCAAGGAAATACTGGCTTTGAAGGAAGAAATAGAAAAGCGAGGGCTAATAGATCTTTACAGGGCTTTATATCCCCCAAAAAAGAATACACATTATTTTCCAGTGCACATGGAACATTTTCCTGAGTAGACCATGCGCTGGGCCACACAACATAACTCAAGAGATTCAGCAAGATAGACATTGTATCAGCTATCTTTTCAGATGCACTGAAGATAGAAGATAATCATGTACAGATGCAGAAAACCAAATCAAACACCTGAAAATTAAACAACTTGATGTTGAACAATGAGTGGGTCAGGAAGGAAATCAAGGAAGATATCAAAAGGTACCTGGAAACAAATGAGAATGAAGACATGAGCTACCAGAACCTGTGGGGCGCAGCTAAATCCGTATTAAGGAGAAAATTTATAGCTCTGCAAGCATATGTCAGGAAGGAAGAAAGGGCCCACATAAATAACTTGACTTCACAGCTCAAGACCTTAGAAAAGGACAAAAAAGGAGTACAAACCAGGCAGAAGGAAAGAGATAATAAAACTTAGAGCAGAAATCAATGACATGGAAACCCAAAAGACAATCAATGAAACCAAGAGCTGGTTCTTTGAGAAAATAAACAAAATTGATAAACCACTATCGAGACTCACAAAGAAAGAGAGAGAGAGAGAGAACCCTTATAAGCCAAATCAGAAATGAAAAGGGGGACATCACAACAGAAACCAAAGAAATTCAAAAGATCATCAGAGACTACTTTGAAAATCTGTATGCCACAAAACAAGAGAACCTAGAAGAAATGGATAAATTCCTGAATTCCTATAATCTCCCAAGGCTGAACCAAGAAGACCAGGAGTACCTGAATAGTCCTATTAATATCAAGGTAATCGAAACTGTAATCAAAAGTATTCCCAAAAACAAAAGCCCAGGTCCAGATGAATTCACTAGCGAATTCTTCCAAACATTTAAAGAGGACTTAATGCCAGTTCTTCTCAAGATTTTCCAGGAAATTGAAGAAACAGAAACCCTCCCAAACAGTTTTTATGAGGCTCATATCTCCCTAATACCAGAAGCAAACAAAGACACCACAAAAAAAGAAAACTACAGGCCAGTATCCCTGAAGAATACAGATGCGAAAATTCTCAACAAAATATTAGCAATTAGAATTCAACAACTCATCAAAAAGATCATACAACATACAACACGACCAAGTGGGATTCATCCCGGGGATGCAAGGATGGTTTAACATTCGGAAATCCATCAACATAATCCATCATATCAACAAAATAAAAGATAAAAATCATATAATCATATCAATAGATGCAGAGAAAGCATTTGACAAGATCCAGCACCCGGTTATGATGAAAACTCTCGCCAAAATGGGTATAGAAGGGACCTTCCTCAATATACTCAAAGCCGTTTATCACAAGCCTATGGCAAGCATCATCCTCAATGGGAAAAAACTAAGAGCCTTCCCTCTAAGAACAGGGACAAGACAAGGATGCCCTCTCTCTCCACTTCTGTTCAATATAGTACTGGAAGTACTTGCAATAGCGATTAGGCAAGAAAAAGATATTAAGGGCATTCAGGTAGGAAAGGAAGAAATCAAGCTCTCACTATTTGCAGATGATATGATACTATACTTAGGGAACACTAAAACCTCTACCTAGAAACTCTTAGAAACAGTAGACGTATATAGTAAAGTTGCAGGCTATAAAATCAATACCCAAAAGTCGGTGGCTTTCCTGTATGCAAATAATGAGAGAGAAGAAAACAACATGATAAAAGCAATCCCATTCACAATTGTGCCTCAAAAAATCAAGTACCTCGGAATCAGCTTAACTAAGGAGGTAAAGGATTTGTATAATGAAAACTACAAAATGCTACTTCAGGAAATAAAAGAGGACACGAGGAAATGGAAAGATATCCCCTGCTCATGGACTGGAAGAATTAATATTGTCAAAATGGCAATACTTCCCAAAGCATTGAACAAATTCAATGCAATCCCCATAAGGATACCCTTGATATTCTTCAAAGAAATGGAGCAATCACTCCTGAAATTCATATGGAACAATAAGCCCCCACAAATAGCTAAAGCAATTCTTGGGAAAAAGAAAATGGGAGGAATCAACCTCCCCAACTTCCAACTTTACTATACAAAGTGGTAGTAATTAAAACAGCATGGTACTGGAACAAAGGCAGAGTTTCAGAGCAATGGAACAGGGTTGAATACTCTGACACCCCCCCCAAATATATAATCATCTAATCCTTGATAAGGAGCAAGAAATATGAAGTGGAGCAAGAAAAGCTTGTTTAACAAATTGTGCTGGCAAAACTGGAAAAAAAAATGGCCTTAGATCTCGACCTTCACCATGTACAAAAGTGAGATCAAAATGGATTAAAGACCTCAACACCAGACCAGAATCCCTAAGGTGCATTGAAGACAAGGCCGGCAAAACCCTCCACGACATTGAAGCCAACGGTATCTTGAAAGATGACATGCCACTGGCCAAGCAAGTGAAAACAGAGATAAATAAATGGGACTATCTCAAACTAAGAAGCTTCTGCAACTCAAAAGAAACAGTGACCAAAATACAAAGACAATCTACATAATGGGAGAGGATATTTACTCAGCACCCATCCGATAAAGGGTTGATATCAAGGATATACAATGCACTGGTTGAACTCCACAAGAAAAAAAACTGCTGACCCGATCAAAATATGGGGTGATAAAATGAACAGAAACTTTCCCAAAGAAGAAATCCAAATGGCTGAGAGGCACATGAGAAAATGTTCAACATAACTAATCATCAGGGAGATGCAGATCAAAACAACGAGATATCTCACACCACACAGACTGGCCCACGTCCAAAAGAAGAAAAGCAACCGGTGTTGGCATGGATGTGGGGAGAAAGGGACTCTCCTTCACTGCTGGTGGGAATGTTGATTGGTTCAGCCCTTTTGGAAAACAATATGAACGGTTCTCAAAAAATTAGAAATTTAGCTTCTATTTGACGCAGCAATACCACTTCTGGGAATCTATCCTGGAGAGGCAAAAAGGTATAGTAGAAATAACATCTGCATTTCTATGTTCATTGCAGCACTGTTTACAATAGCCAAAATCTGGAAAAAACCAGAGTGCCCAAAAACAGACGACTGGTTAAAGAACCTTTGCTACATCTACACAATGGAATACTATGCAGCTATTAGAAAAGATGAAGTCATAAAATTTGCATATAAGTGGATCAACATGGAAAGTATCATGTTGAGTGAAATAAGTCAGAAATAAAGAGACAGACATAGAAAGATTGCACTCATATGTGGAATATAAAGTAGCAGAGAGGAACAAGCTTCCATTGATGAAATTTCTGGCAGAAATTTCTCTGGACTTAGTTACTAAAATACTAAAATACAGAAATCCAAAACCTTGCAGCCATGATAGTGGCCGTAGGACCTCATATCTCTTCATTCTCAGCAATGGAAAACAAATTATCAAATGCTTCCTTTTCAGCAGGTCTGACTTTTGGGGGAGAAACTCCAAACAATAATAGTGAGTTTTTTGTTGAAATATTGAATGTAATCAAAGTAAAGTGAAAGTAAAGTGAAATTTATCAGCTACAAAGATGGGGTGGGGGGCTGAGAGGTGGGAGGATGGGGGGAGGTATACTTCGATTCTTGGTGGTGGAATATGTGCACTGGTGAAGGGATGGGTGTTCGAGCATTGTATAACTGAGACTTAAACCTGAAAGCTTTGTAACTTTCCACATGTTGATTCAATAAAAAAAATGAAAAAAAAATAAAATAAATGAAAAAAATGTTTTGAAGAGAATTTCTGCTCAGTTAATAGACAAATAGCAAAAATAAAAGTCTAGTATTGTAATTATGTGAAACTTTTGTGCTTGCAATAATAAGCACAAAATAATTTTGTAAAACCTATCCAATGATGCTCAGATTATTTAAAGAGAATCTTTTTCTGTTTATTCCCCCTCTTATTTTTTTTTAAATTTTTTTGATGGGGGATGCACACCTGGATGTGCTCAAGAATTTCTCCTAGCTCTATGCTCAGGAATTACTCCTGATACACGCAAGGAACCATATAGATTGCCGGAGTTAGAATCTGGGATGTCCACAATGCAAGACAAGAGTCCTACCAACTGCACTATCCTTACTGCCCAAGTGAATAATTTTCTTTTTGAAAATAAACAGCATCCACTAAATGGTTTTTAGAGACCCCAAACTGAGACTACAAAATTGTTTTATGTATAGATCTTTGTACAGAATTTTGTAGTTAAATCACTTAGCTACAGGAGAATATTTGATTTTTTATTTTCTAGAATGACTTTAAGTTGTATAGTCAAGAAATAAATAGAATGTCAGGTAATGGTATTAAAACTAGTTTTTAATTGCATCAATTCTGCTTTTGCTATGCTCCTTTTGAATCTTGCTTTTACTTTTTTGAGGGACTTAGGGACCAAACCAGTGGTGCTTAGGGGCTTCTCCCATTATGTTTTCTGTACAGTCACTTTTGGCCATGCTTAGGGGACCAACCACATGATGAAGATGATCACATCCCAAAGTCACGAATGCAACTTCTTTGCACTTTTCACTTTATTAATTGAATTACATATGTGTACATGAAACTTATTAATTTGTAGCCCTGTAGCACTGTCGCCCTGTTGTTCATCAATTTACTCACGTGGGCACCAGTAAGGTCTCCATTGTGAGACTTGTTGTTACTGTTTTTGGCATATTGAATACATCACTTGCCAGGCTCTGCCATGTGGGTGGGGTACTCTCAGTAGCTTGCCAAACTCTCTGAGAGGGATGGAGGAATTGAACCCAGGTTGGCCGCGTGCAAGGCAAATGTCCTACCTGCTGTGCTATCACTCCAGTGCCTTTTATAATTTTGTAAATCCAGTACCTTTAATTTGTAATAATCATTATCTTATTAAATCATTCCTATCATTTTCTCCTACAATTAAACTTCCTTTAAACAGTTCATTTGATTTGTCAGTTACATCAAAAACTTTCATGTATTTGATATGTTACTAGAACATTATTGTGACACTATTGTGGCATAATGCATCCTTGTTCTTTCATGTCCTTTTAACTTTTTCACGTTTTTTTTCATGTCTGATGTAGCAGTCACCTCCTGAAATTTTTACTGACTGACTTGGGAAGATAAATTCCTTTCAAAAATCCTGCTAGGGTTCTGAGAATGTCTCCTGCCTTCTCCTTATACTCCATCCCTCTTGTTCTCTTTTGTCCCCTCTTGTGGCAGAATCCATAAATGTGTACACCTTATTTTAATCCTACACTACACCAGGTCAAGTGCTGGCAGCCTCCCATTTGCTTTCTCCAGGAAAGTACTAAAGCTCTGGTTTGCGGTGTCTCCCTTATATTCAAGCTTCACACACTAACTAGCTGTATGCCACAGATCATTCTCAACTTTTACAAGCATGTTCAGGTGAACAGCCATGGAGTTAGGTTGTTTTAACACCATATATATCTAATCTATATATGGTGATATATAGATTAGATATGCAGAATGCTGAGGGTACTTATGGGTTAGTGAGAATGTCCACAGCTAAAGCATCCCCAGTAGCTCACTAATGGATTTTTCATAGAATCTGTGACCTGTAGGCTGCTAAGACAGTAGCCCTCCAATGTCCTAGACGAGCCCAGTCTGCTCTTCTTCCAGTTTCTACCTGACCTCAGTTATCAGCAAACCATAATTTAGTACTTTAGATGTGGGAAGGTGGCGTCCCTCATGAGTAGGGAAGTTTGGTTTCCATGAGGAAAAATTGCAAACCAAGAAATTTTCTCTTGGCCTTGAGCTATGACACTTATGGAAGCAGAGATATAGATGAAGTTAAACAGTTCCTTTTACTCTCCCCAAAGTATCCAAATAGTTTTATATTTTAACTTCTACACTGGAAACCTGGACTTCCACAAAAATTCTCTAATCCACAGGTAAAAGTTTGAGAGCATGTTCATATTAGGAATTATATTGAAGTAGGCATGCAATATGATATTTACGAAATGTGTTAATCTCTAAAATGTAAAATACCCATTTACCACCTCACCTGCTCGTTTTAACTTAAAATGCATTTTAACTTTATGTATACATGTAAAATGTCTGAGGGCTAAAGACCTCAAAGGTTTCTTGTCTCTCTGGTTCCTATTTCAGTAACTGTGAAGAAATGTAGAATTTATGCTTTGTATAAGTGTCTCCCTTCCTTGCCCCAATGTTAATTAAACTACTTTGAAATTGATGATAAATACATGGTTGCAAAGCAACCAATCACTATGTAATTCTTTAAGCCATTGTTTCAAGAAAGACTGCTAATTATTAATAATTAATATTTATAACTTATGGAATAGCATATTGATTACATTTTAAGTGTATAAAAGCAGAGTAATATATAAATACCATCATGTTCATAACTAGTTTTGGTGTCATTTACCAAGAAGATGTTTAACAATCTGTATTTTGTTATTTTATAGAGAGCGTAAAAATGTTTAGGCTATAATCACAGAAGAAAATAATATACTGAAAACCAGCAGAACTATAATCAACACTATTTTAAAATATATTTTGTGGTTCAATAACCTCAATGTTATGATTATTTTAATAGAGAAGTTCAAAAGGAAAGCCATGTATTTCCCAGTTAATTATCTTTGGCAAATGCTGCATTCACAGATGGTACAGATATCTTGTAATTCTAAATTAGAGCATCTCTATTTGTGATTTTTGTCTTGGAAGTTTCATTTGTGGTTAGACCACATTTTGTATACTTCCAATGATGGACATATGATCTGTGCATAGTCAAAGCAAGAGGCAGGCCACATCATTATGACCATAAGCTGTGGCTGTCAAGATGTTGAAAATGACAATTTTACAGGTCATGAAACAAATTGGGAGCTAAAACGACCAACAAAGCATTCAGTGAAGAGAAAAATATGTTAGTCAAGAGCCAATATGAACTTTACTTTTCTACATGAAGTTAAAGGATAGTAATGTCATGTTTAAATTATTTTTTTTCTAAGAGAACAAGAGGAGAGTTATTAAGAATCAAACTGTCTTAGGAAAGGATCACATTTAAAAATTTTTGCTTACTGGCTATATAATAGCATAACATCATCTAAATAACAATGCTTCTCTCTCTTTAAAGACATTTTTTTAAATCAAGGGGTCCACTATTTAAACACAGCAAAAAATATAGTATTACTCCAATTTTACATTTTACTTTTAAGTGTTTGAGGTGCAAATTTAAAAATAAATTTGGTTTAAGTTCTTGAGTCAAATGATAAAATTTTTCACCAAGATCAAATGAACAAAATAGTTTACCTCTAATTATATAAATGTAAACAGTCCTATGAAATTCATATTGGCATGAAAACAAAGAAATAAAGAAAATAACTATGACAGAATTTACAAATCACAGTTAATTCAAATCTTTTGGATAGGAACCTGATATTCACAGTAGAACACAGATAATTGCAGCTTGTCATATTAGAATATTTGGAACTTGTTCTCCTAGTAGAAACAACTAGAGAGAATACATAAAAGAACAGGCTTGCTCATTTAATAGAATAACTAGCAGCACATGACTAATGGAAGAGAAAATGGTAAAACCACTGGGACCAGAGAGATACTACAGTTGGTTGGGAATTTGCTTTGCATGTGGCCAGCTTGGGTTCAATCCCTTGTACCCCATACCATCCCCTGAGCCTGCCAGGAATGATTCTTGAGTGCAAAGCCAAGAGCAAGGCCTGAACATCACTGAGTATGGACCCAAAACAAAGAAGTAAAATCTAGGATTTGTGTCCTGTACTTCCCCATTTTTTGGCCTAATGGCATGTCAGAGATTTCCCTACAGCACTGCAGAGTTCAAGTATTGGTAGATGGCCCCAAACAAAGTGAAAGACAGTGCTGAAAGATAAGATAACTTGGCTCTGAGGAGCAGCCTACTACATATACCTAGGTACCAAATACAGAGTTTGTTTTTGAGCCCATGTCTTAATAGTTAGATTCATATCAATGGGACAATATTTATATGGCACATATGGATACTAGGAAAGAATTCCAAGCATTCAGGAAGGGGAGAGGATATTCAAGTTCTAGCCATTTAGAGTATAACAACCTCAGTGAAAACTTGCTACATTTAGTAGAAAGCCTGAAATATTAATCTCAGTTGTAAAACTAAAGCAGCATGATGACAAGTGATAGAGTTGCCCCCCCAAAAAATCTTAGAAATAAGGATGAAAAGGACTGATTGGAGTATCAAGTTATTTAATTGTCTTCTTGTATGAAGTTCAACATGTTTAAAGATAAACAACAAAATCTAGATTTTCAAAAACATTCTATTCACATGTAATATATAATCTGTGTGATCCACAGCAAATGCAGTGTTCATAAAAATCAGTGACTTATAGAAAAAGACCAGAAGAAAAATCTCTCAATACAAACAATGAAGACAAAAATGATAGGAAAATAAGTGAGGGCTTTAGAATAAAGATGATAGTAAATAAAGATGATAGTAAAATAAGTGAAGTTTTTACAATAAAATCAAAGATTAAAAGAAAACCACAAAGCTCAGGTTGAAATTAAGAGAAGAAACAAAAAGAAACTAAAAGATTTTTTGAGATCAAAATGTATTAATATGCACACCTATGTTAATTACAGCTTTTGCTACAAAAACTAGATATGAAAGCAATATCTAGTTATTATCTAGGAATATTTGGAAATATCCAAATCTCCAACAAAGATGAGTGGATATAAAAGTTTGGGCATGTATACACAGTGGAATGCTACGCAGCTACAAGGAAGGATGAAATCATGCAGATTGCTGCAACTTGAATGAAACAAGCAAAATAAGTTAGAGAAAGAAAAGAAAACACTGGGTGTTCTCACATAATCTGTATAATTTAGAATAGCAATACAAGAGAAAGGAAGGTATCAATATGAGCAAATGCCTAGGCCCAAATTACAGAAAGAATTGAGGGAAGTGGTGGGGTGGCGAACTCTTGGTAACTTAGGTGACCTTGTATGCTTTAATGGAATAGAGGTGAGTTAAGTATACATGTGAAAACCTAATGCTAACATTACTATAATATGTGTGTTAAAGTATAATAATTAAAATTTTTAAATGAGGGGCTGGAGGGATAGCCCAGCGGGTAGGGCGTTTGCCTTGCACGTGGCCGACCCGGGTTCAATTCCCAGCATCCCATATGGTCCCCTGAGCACTGCCAGGGATAATTCCTGAGTGCAGAGTCAAGAGTGACCCCTGTGCATCGCCAAAAAGCAAAAAATAAATAAAAATAAAAATAAATTTAAATGAGTCTGATAAGTATGTAGGGGGCATTGGAAGTGATTCTAAGAACAATTGGGAGGTTGTTGACACTTGGGGGATGTGATAACAGTTGGAAGACTATACTGAAAATCAAGCACAGAAATAAAAGATATTGAGGGAGAAGAAGAGGTTTCTTGGGTCAGCCTCTCTGTATTTTAATTATATATTCCATTTCTCTGTGAGTTTGGGGAACGCTACTTCAATTCACTCTGTCAAGTTGTTTGTTTTAACTAAAAATGACTTGAGCCCTACAAAAGTCATTGGCATTTTACTAAATAAATAACACCTTGAAGCAAAAATTAGCATTTAATTTTTCCTTTAGCTTTTTAAAAATTATTATAACTCATGTTACATGTTTATAATAGCATTAATGTGTATAGTCTTAATGTACACAATTACTGCACCTCACCACCATCAAACTACATGAGATTCTTACCACTGTTTTCATTTTACTTCTAATGCATCTTTCACTCCCCTCTTCCCACAAAGCTGCACAAAGCTGTGATAATCTCAGTTTTACAATCCTAGGCCACGGGTTTGTCATTGTTTGATACTACTACCTTTTTTGTTTTTCCAGATACCAAATGGGTATGAATGCCCCCTATTAATTCTTCCACCAACGACTTACTTCAACTATCCTAATATCTTCCACTTCCATCCAAGTTTCCCAGAATTTTCATCTTCTCTCATAGTCCTCCATTGTGTTTATACTTAAACTTAACAGTCATTGAACAATTGGGTTGTTTTCATTCTTTGGCTTTGTAATTAGCACTGTAATGAATATAGACGTTCATGTATCCTTTAAATTAATGTGTTTGTGTTCGGGGGGTTTTATAGAAAGAAGTATAATTGCTAAGTCATATGAAAGTTCTAGTTTTATATATCTTCCTGTACTCTGGGACCTATAGGTGCCGGCATCAAACTGGGGTCTGGAACATATAAGGCCAAATACCTTAAAACTTGCACAATTGTCTCAGGCCCAACAGATTTAACTGAAGCAATATCATATTTAATATAACTTTCAGGCATGAATTATTGTCAACTAATGTCCCATTAATAATATATAATGAATTAATGTTACATTAAGTTGACTATAAATGTCTAATTCCATTTCTCACTATAGAATTGATAAAACAGATCTTTTAAAGCAGGACTCAGCAATATATAGAATACTGGCTAAATATGAATCCTGACAAGTTTTATAAATAAATTTTTTTGGAATACAGTCACATTTTTTTTAATTCCTTATGACTGCTTTCCTAAAACAACAATATAATAAGATAGTTTTAATGAGCCAATATGACCTGCAGAACCTAAAATATTTACTAAGATATTTTCCATTGGAAAAAGTAAATGCTAACTACCATTTAAAGAAAGATAATAAAAATATATTTTAAAATTTATAACCTTATAAGTTTTATAAGAAATGAATAAGAAATGAAATGAATGGCAAGTCATATGAAATGGGACAAGATAATTCTAGAAATTTAATGTTAAGTTCAAATATTAAACTGAAGTAGTATAATATAATCTAAAGTATATTTCAAAGATGTACATTGTGTATTTTAAAAATATTACTTGGAAATGTAGTAAATATGTAGAGGAAATAACACATCAGTGGAGATAAAATGGATACAAACATATGCATTACGCTAAATTAAGGAAATTTCTGAATTCCATGAAACCAATTATGGAGACTCAAATTCCTAAAACAAAATTGACAGAGCTTAAAAGGAAAATAAAACTAATAAATGAATTTTGTTTTCAGTGTATCTACATACAGAAAAAAGTAAGAATTTTGCAGATAAGAATAGTTTTGTACGGCTGAATAATACAATGGGTGGGATGCTTGCCTTGCATGCAGCCAGCCTGGCTTATATTACCGAATCACACACTGAGAACTGAGCAGCACAAGGAGTAATCTCTGTGGATAGAGCCACGAGTAAACTCTAATGAACACTGGGTGTGACCCCAAAACAAAAAATAAAATATTAGAAAAAATAACATTTGTAACTTTTGTTGTTAGATAGTTGATTAGGATAGTACGGTTTGCCTGACAACAAGTAAATAACTACATTTTTCAAGTGTACGTGGTGTATGTATGGAGAGACCACATGTTGTGCTATGGAAAAATATGAGTACAGTTTTAGTAAATTAACATTGCACAATATATAATCTTCTGCTATTCAACAAAGGGCACTTTTCAAATATATTGTAAAATATGCAGGGACTACGGCTGATATCCAGATATAGTACTGGTTTTGCATATGGCTAATTCTAGTTTTGCGCCACTAAGAGTGCCCCTGAAAGCAGAGCCAGAAACAACCAGGAAAAAAGCCCTAAACACCTCGGGTGTGACTGCTCCCACCACCAAAAACAAAACAAAATAAAACAAGAATGAAAGAACACAGCTACATACTAGAGAGATAACATAAGAGTTTAAAAATATGACTTGCATGCAGTCAATTCTGGTTTAATCACAGCATGGCATGGTTCCCCAAGCGTCATTGATGTAGCCCAGTGCTAGAGAACCTGAGCATCCCAGTGGGGTGGTCCAGATAAACTCTGGTTCTGCCAGACTGAGTAACAACACAGGCTAGACCCTCACATTAGACCACCAGCCATATTGGCTAAGAACCGCCAGGATGAGATCCTGCTCTTTTAAACATGTGGGAGGCTCAAAAAAAATTACAACAAATTTAATCTTAGAAATAGCCTATTGTTTTTGCAAGGTTTAGGGGGAAACAATCTGCCATTAGCTCTTAAACACTAATCTTATCTTTGCCATTAAAGTTAACCATAAATGACAATCCCCATTCACTTAATGACTAAATATTTATAATATATGAACGGAAACATTCACTACATTTTAAAAAGTTTAAAATTAAACTACTTTATTAAGCTTTCTTTCTATTTTGATAAACTAGTAGATACGTGCTCTGGGCAAGTTGCCTCCTGATACAATAAACAACACATTCACCAGCCAACAGCTTGTATGGTAACCAGATGTAATGTAGCCCAAATGTAATATTACAAAGGCAGACAGAACTACCACAAACAATTGCAGTTCAATTATTTTACAATGTACAGATGATGTTGCCACAAATGTAGCTGGGTCTAAAGAACTATGTTATTTCAGAAACTCTATGTCATATGGAGAAAAGAAGTACATCTACGAAGTAGTCACAGGGATTCGTTCTTTTCTATCTCTCTGTCTAATCTGTATACATGCATGTGTAAATGTAGGTGACATTTATAACAGCCATATTTATATGCATATAAAATTTCTTGAAAATCATAATATTTAGGGGAAATAGAAAATTAACTATAAAAGTAAGTCTTAGAGAATGTAAGACAATTCAAGGAATGTATTGTTTTAGGTAAAACAATTTTAGTTTTTCCTAAAAATCAAGTTTGGTTTTTAAAAAAAGAATACACTCAAGAATTTCATCAGAAAAAGAAATTCTATGAAAATTTTTATAGTAGAATTTATGGTTGAAACTAAAAAAAATGTTAAGTATTAGGGGAAAAATTAGGATTCATGCCCAAACCTGAACACACCAAGATGACATTGCTTAAAAAAACCTTATGTTTAGAATTAATGCAATTGAAGTCTGTTATCCACACTCTGGCCCCAAGAATGGTCACATCCGAACCTCATAGAAAGAAATGGTACCAGCCTTAATACTGACTCCAATTTCTACAAAATGCTGGCTCAAACTCAAGGCAAATCATTCTTAAGTGAATTTAAGCATTTCCTCTTGTTCAACATTTTCTTATTTATAGAAATAGCATATGAGGAAAGTTCAATGGTCTCTAAAAGCCTGGCATATCTTCATCAACACACTGAGTTCATGCTGTTGTGATTGCTCTACAGGTATGTTTTTAACCAGCATAACTCAAGGATGAAGGAAGAGGTGCGGTTTTTAGTTCAATTCTCAACTCATTTAACTGTGATCTTGAGCAAATTATTTTTCTCTCTGTGCCTGAGTTTTTTAGAGTTGAAATGGTGATAGCATATTATAAGAATTTAATGTCATTGTGTTTGAAAAATAGCCTAATCAGTATCAAATGTGTGATAAGTCTTAAATAGTGCTTATTTAAATCAAAACATTTTGTAGAGCCTGGCGAGCTACCCGTGGCATTTTCAATATGCCAAAAACAATAACAACAAGTCTCACAATGGAGATGTTACTGGTGCCTGCTTGAGCAAATCGATGATCAATGGGATGATAGTGATACTGTGATAGTGATATGCATAATAATTTATATTTCAACCTATTTCAGGTATTAAGTAGATATTCTATATTACCTATTTTTGCCTGTTTTGCATATTTTAAGTTAATGAAATTATATAAGGGCTGGAGTGATAGCACAGCAGCAGGGCATTTGCCTTGCACACAGCTGACCCGAGTTCGGTTCTTCTGGCCCTCTCAGAGAGCCTGGCAAGCTACCAAGAGTATCTTGCCTGCCTGGCAGAGCCTGGCAAGCTATCCGTGGCATATTGGATATGCCAAAAACAATAACAAGTCTCACAGTGAAGACGTTTTTGATGCCCGCTCGAGCAAGTCAATGAGCATTGGGATGACAGTGATTGACAGTGACAGTGGCTGAAATTATATGTACTGACAATATTTAAAAGTTTTGAATCATAAATTTGTAATTAGTACTTTCAACTCCAATGTTTAAGACATATTAGGGGCTAGAGAAAGAGTACAACCGGTGGGAAGCTTGCATTCCATATGGACAACATGGGTTCAATTCCCTGCATCCCAAATGGTCTCTGAGCCTCATCAGAAGTTATCATTGAGTACAGAGCCAGGAGTAAGCCCTGAACACTGCCGGTTGTAGCTCACCAAAAGTGTTTAATGTAGGTTAAAGAAAATGAATAGAATATAAATTTGTCAGGTGTCTCTTTGGAGAAAGTAATATCTGTGGAATTTAAAAAAGATCAAATGTTACTCATCTACAAAGAATGTTTTATAAATAACATTTTAGAAAGAACCATACTTTGAGAAAATTTGGAGACTATTTCCTTCTACATTCTTATGAAACTAACATTTTGCAGTTTAACACTTTTGAAAAAGACATACTGTTGAGGCATTGACTGGTGTGAAATAATTGAAATACTTAGATAAGAGTATCTGTTACCACATCTATTTTTCATCATATATATATAAAACATCTTTGTATTCAGATGAATGTTGTAAAAATGTGCTTACTAAGTCTCTTACTTTTCCAAAAAACACCCACTAAAACAGAATGAATAAAAATAGAATTGAAATATCACAGTATTATAAAATGCTTAACAAAGCATATGAATGTTGTATATATATTTATGTCTATGCATGTATGTGATCTATAAGCATCACATGGAATAAATGGCAACACTTCTCTCATTGAAAAATATATTAGTAAGATTATATATTCAGAATGGATGTATATATGTAAAATTTTAAAGGAAAATAATATGCATCATTTACAAATAAATGATGAACATATAAAAGGAAGAATATGAACACATGTATAGAAAAGATGTACTCTGAATTCATTGAAATTTTTGCTTCTAAATAATGGACATTAGAGGGAATAGTGGAAACAGTCCTCAAGACCTTAATTCTCTTATTTAAGCAAGATGAAAGTGACTAAATATTAACATTTCTTAAATTTCTTAAATATGGGACATATACATATAAATTTGTTTCACTGTTTCCTGTTTTGTTCTATACTTTTTATTTATTTATTTTTAAATTTTTATTTTATTGAATCACCGTGAAAAAAATACGAAGCTTTCAGGTTTAAGTCTCAGTCATATAATGATTAAACTCCAATCCCTTCACCAGTGCACATGTTCCACCACCAAGAACTCCAATATACCCCCCTCCCACCCACCACCCACCTAAGTAGCTATTGATCTTCACTTTATTTTCTCTATACTTTTAATACATTCAATATTTCAATAGAGAACTCACTATTATTGTTTGGAATTTCCCCCCAACAATCAGGCCTGCTGAAAAGGCATCATTTAATAATTTCTTTTCATTGCTGAGAATGAAGACTCTATGAGCTCTATGGGATTTTGGATTTCTGATATTTTAGCTCAGTTCACAGTCTAGATGCATTTCTGTAAGAAGTCGCTCTGGATGCCAAAATGGGTTAGAAGACCTCTCGGATCATAGTCTTTAGGAGCAGAGGGTCCGTTTTGCGCAGGGCAACTCTGGATCTTATCTAGGTGCATTTGTTCTATACTTTTTAAGTTTGAGCCTCAACTTCAGAGATTTTCTGATTTATTGGTGTATAATTTAAAAATATGGTGATATATAAGCATTATTAAATGATCAGCAAAATAAATCTATAAGGAATAAATAGGAATGTTATATAGCTACTTATATAGCTACTTTTTTTTTGCATTTGTTGCTTGAATAAGTGTAAGTCCCCAGAAATGTCACCAGTTCAATTTTAATTGAAGACCCCATATCTGGCCAGCTGCTAAACCACAAGCTATGAGAACAGTGGTTCACACCTATGGAAGAAATATAATCAATACTGTTATTTCACCCAAAAGAACTTCACCCAAGAGAAGAGAAGTTTTAGTGAAGTCACTGCCATGTGTCATTCAAAAAAAACAGGAATGACTGAATAGAAAAGAGTGACTTTATGGGCAAGAAAACAACTTAAGCTAAGACATGATGCATGTAATCAGCACAGCCTGTAGAACAGGCTTCAAAACAGAACATGAAGATCTGATTTTATGCTGAGTGGAGACAGGATAACATAACAGCTTTTACATATTTTAAAGTTTTTCAGAGAAAATCGTAGAGACTTATGAGGGAGAAAGAGGAGCAACTGAAGAACATACAAGGGACGTACATAATCATCTATCACATAGATAGAAAATGTGATAAACATCAGCAGTGTGATTTTTCATATAATTATGAGGCAAATGATGATTTTAAGTTGAGCAGGATTCTACTGCACACCCGTCATTAACCAATACTGCCCTGCCAGTAGGGTCTCAGTTTTTATCAATACAGAGATATTTGTAGCGCTCTGTGCTTTTGCCCACCCAAAACCCAATGATAATGTGTTTGCCTCTAGGTGAGTTTATCGCAATTTTCTAAATGAAAAGTCTCAGATAAGTCTGTTTTTGCTCAATTAATCCCAGAGAGTCTATATAACTTTTCTCAGGGGGTGGCATTAGTGTGAGGGAATTTTTATTATTTGATAACAAACTTAATATTTGTAAGAAATAGTTCTCATTCTACAACCCAGAATTTTAAAAATGTGCTAAACATATTTTCGTACCCTGATAATATAGGAAGAACAAAGCAACAATAAATATATAAATGATTTTTATGACCTAACATCATGCTGGGCTGGAGTGATAGCACAGCGGTAGGGTGTTCATCTTGCACTCGGCCAACCCATGTTTGTTTCTTCCGTCCCTCTCGGAGAGCCTGGCAAGCTATCAAGAGTATCCCCACCGCATGGCAGAGCCTGGCAAGGTACCCATGGCATATTTGATATGCCAAAAGCAGTAACAATAAGTCTCACAATAAGAGACATAAATGGTGCCCACTTGAGCAAATCTATGAGCAACGAGATGACAGTGACAGTAACAATGACAACATCATGCTAGGTGTATTATACTTTTCCTTCTGTAATGCTTGTCAAAAACTTTAAGTTACAAAGTAAAAGTTTCAGAGTTTCTCAAATCACATACCTAGATTTTTTTTAAGTGGTTTAAAGTAAACCATTCAACTCTTGAGCTGATACTCTATTCAATGAAAAATAAAACTATATGTAAATCTAAAATATGCCCCACAAAATAATCTGGGGTCAGAGAAATGGTACAGTGGTAATGTGCTTCCCTTGCATGAAGCTGATCTGGGTTCAATCCCTGGTACCTCCTAGAGCCCAGAGCCCTGCCAGCAATGATCCCTGAGCATAGAGCTAGAAGCCCTTACTATTACCAAACATGGCTCCCCAAACCAAAAACTGAAATAGACCTTAAACCATTTATGATGCCTAAGATTTAAAATATAAAAATTATTATTGTTGCAGAGAGTCTCTTGCATGCACACCTGGCTGTCTTTCCTGGGGCCCCTTGGAGGGGATGGGCTCCAGCTTCCCTCCCTACCCTGAGCAGAGCTCCAGGCAGCTGAAGACCACCGGAACCTAGCTACAGCAATGCTTGAGGCCCCTCTCCACACGTATGGACAGGCCTCATGCATGAAGGTACCGGCAGAGGAACCCAGGTGTGTGCAATCTCATCAACGACCAACATCTAAAGACTTAAAAGCAAGCTCCCAGAAGTGTGTGGCCACAAAGTGGTCGCGTGATATCTTGTAGCCTAAATCTCCCTCTGGGAGAAACTGGCAAACTTCTGAGAGTTTCCTGCCCACATGGGACAGCCTTGCAAGCTTCACATGGTGTATTCATATGCTAAATTCAGTAACAAGGTGGATTTCATTCCCCTGACTCTGAAAGAATCTCCAGTGCAACATCTTTGGGAGGGCCAAGTTGAGAGAAACTTCTAAGATCTCAGGGAAAGGACGAATGGAGAGGTTACTGAGCCCGCTCGAAAAATGATTAATGGGATTTTGTGATCGTGATTGTGATTATTGTAGAAGCGAGAGCCCCTTGGGGCTCACCCCCCTCACTCCCCCCCCCCCGCCCAACTCACTGGGTCAGTGAAAAGACGATCAGACTGAACTGGAGCAATAGCCACCTCGGGTAGGGCATTTGCTGCTGACCCGGGTTCAATTCCTCCGTACCTTTTGGAGAGCCCGGCAAGCTACCAAGAACATCCTTCCCGCATGGGAGAGCCTGGCAAGCTATGTAGCGTATTCGATATGCCAAAAACAGTAACAACAAGACTCACAACAGAGATGTTACTGGTGCCTGCTCGAGCAAATCGATGAACAACAGGACGACAGTGCTACAGTGCTACACAAATAAGCTGAAGTTATAGTTCTCATTCTTACTGTATTTTTTCTGACATCTAAAATATTTTTATCAATTTCAATGGAAACAATTCTTTTATTACATCAGATGAAACTTTTGTTCTAATAACACAACATTCAGATATTTCCATAAGTAGTAAATATAATTTGAAATCTATTTTAGATGCTAATTTTAAATGACAAATATATTTAAAATTCTAATTTTGAACTTTTTTACTATGGGTGCACATGAATGATATAGGTAATATTTATGGGAAAAGTTAGTGTTCTGATACATATGTTACCTGTATCATAGCGGGGAGCGATAGCACAGCTGTTGGGCTTTCGCTTTTCACGCGGCTGACTGGTGTTTGATTCCTCCGCCCCTCTCAGAGAGCCCGGCAACCTACTGAGGGTATGGAGCCTGCACGGCAGAGCCTGGCAAGCTACCCGTGCGTATTGGATATGCCAAAAACAATAACAATAAATCTCTCAATGAGAGACATTACTGGTGCCCGCTCAAACAAATCGATGAGCAACAGGATAATAGTGACCTGTATCATAAACATTATAATGACATCACATATGAATCATAGTGTGTGAGCAAGCTGATGAGAAGTCCAAATAATGCTTCACAAGCATATTAAATCACATTTCTACAGCATCTAAACTGACAGCTCTTGTCACTTACACTGAATTGATTGACCAAAACTTCCCAATCACCCAGAAACAGATGAATCAGGAAACTGAAAGCCGTGCTATTTGTGTTCTCAGAAAGGAGACTTCTCGAAGCCTGAAAATAAAATTAATCACATTATGCTTTCTGTGTTTGATAATCCTTGACAGAGACTGATCATGTTGTCCTCTTCAATGAAGGCTTCTGACCAAATCTGAGTTGAGGTATCTTTATGCAGCTCCCTCTTTTACTTTAGTATCATGGCTATGTGGCAATGAGGACAGGATACAGCAATTGTAAGCTGAGTATAATTCACCCAGCTATTGTAAAGCAATATGCAACTCATCATCCTTCCTCCTAGGAGTTAGGATCTTCATCAGCATTAACAAGGAATGAATTAGTGATCACTGATTTAAAAATAAATCAAAAATAAACAAATAAATAAATAAATAAATAAGAGGAATGAGATGCCTAGGAAGGAACAAGAAATCCAGCACTTAAAGTGAATGGATTAGAACATTTATGCTCGAGTGATATGATGGGTGAGCCTACTGCTTTCATTTTGTGATATGAACTTCACTTACTAAAATGAATATTGATTCAGGTGTGATTACACAGCACTGGTTACAGAGCAATGGCTACAGCCTACTAGGGCAAACTAAATTGTATAGAATTAAAAAGAAGATATTTCCTTTCTGTTACTAGCATGACTCATTTAGTCTCCTGTCATGCTTAGGTAACATGTTGAGGTTAGAAAGAATGCAGTGTTCATGAATCTCAATACCTGTCTTAAAATGATATAAAAGGAATATAGAAATATGGGGACACTTTTATTGCATATGTTCTAGGAATTTTATAAAACATTTCAAAGTAATGTTTTTCTTTTACCTAATAAAGCATTATATTTTCATCCCTTAAAAATTAAATGTGAGGAACCGGAGCAATAGCACAGCAGGTAGGGTATTTGCCTTGCTTGTGGTCGACCTGGGTTCAATCCCCGGCATCCCATATGGTCTCCCCAGCACCGCCAGGAGTAATTCCTGAGTGCATGAGCCAGGAGTAATCCCTGTGCATCACCAGGTGTGACCCAAAAAGAAAAAAAGATTAAATGAAAGCATACACTTTTTAGCATAAAATGGCTTAAATAAAATTACAAATTAAAAACTCACTAAAAGTATTTAACAATCTATTCCTCTTCCATACAAAGGAATTAAACAACTAGGTGGAAACTCCTATAAAAATCATATAAAAGTATATGTTCTGCTATAATTAGATGAGATATTAAACTTTCAGAGAATTACAATGGATCAATGTGATACCATAAAGAAATGTTCAATCCTACTTCATAAATCAAATGGCTTTCCTATAGACTCCCCATACAAAAGCACTCAGTTCAATTCTGTGGCATACTTCTTGTGCCTGGTTGGGAATATAAAGCAGTATAAATTGTGTTGACCAAGGTACAGTCAAGAGAATAGCTTCTTTAACAGAATAATTTTAATATTAATATATAGTTCAAAGGAAAAGCTGAAAGTCAAATTGAGGTACAATAGAGCAACTCAGACATTAGTAATGGCAGAAAGTCATTAGTACTTTTAGAATCATAGAGGAGGAGGTGGTAAGCACAAACACATAATCGAACATGCCACCTCCAGGCAGTCTCGAAAATAATTTCAAGAACTGTCTGGCAGGAGCTGAACCCATAAAAAAGACACAGTTACACATGATATTGCCTAATACACAGAGATACCTGATCAAACCCGAGTTGGTATAAGCAGAGGAGTCCCACTGATATTGCCCAGGATACCTCTGGAGAGGAAAAAAAGGAATCAGATAAATCAATTCTTATTCTCATTATCTTGTTCACTGATTTGTCCTCTACCCTAATCTCTAATCTGCCCCTAATTCTAATTGGCTGAAACAATCTGGAAGACTAAGGCAAATATAACCTTTGGTAATTCGTTCATTCATCTTTTATTGTATATAACTCTCTAAAATACAGTATTGCAAAACCACATCCATTTCACTATGATCATAGAGAAGTGTGACAGCTGTAAATGGTCTTTATGCTTTGATGTGTGGACCCTCAGCTAAGATGACACTGAAAAATGGGACTAGAACTAGGACCAGAGCAGCATCTTCATGCACAGATCGTGTCTGCAGAGGAAGAGCTCAGATCTCTGATAGAAATGCCAATTGGAGTATTCACGTGTGGATTCACTGTATAACATTGTGGCTTCAAGATAGTCAAAGTTCTTACAGGGCTCAGTCCTTTTCCTGTTCTTAGAAGTGAGTTATGATTTTGTAGCCTTAAGCTTTTGACAATACAATACCATTTTGCAGTATACTTTATGAAGAACATATAGGTATGTTTTCAAACAAACTCCCCTAGTCAAAAAGAAAGCCAAAATAAAGATAATAGAACAAAATTCATAGAAGGCTAATAAAACAAAGTAATAATGCAGAAAACTGTACAAATGACATCCAAGGCCATGTACCCTGAATCACTGCCAAATAAGTAGCAAAAACAGTAAACGTTGCACAAGGCCTACAGGGATTAATCATTGAGGAGAGTTAGTACAAGAGTACACATGGCTTCCAAAAAACCATTTTTCAGTTTTCTTAATGTCAAAGCAGAAAATAATAAGGGAATCTTTTATTTCTCTTAAGCTTTAAGGGAGTATGACTTAGATATGTTAGCTAAAAACTGAGGTAAACTTTGAAGCACAGTCCTTCTGTTCATCTAACACATGAAGTTGTAATAGCTTCAAAATAAGGTGATCTCTGTTTCTTCTGGAATCCAGTCCTCTGTTACTCCACTAAGGATCTCTCTTGCTTTCTCCAAGTTCATTCTCCACACTCTTGATATTGATTCTGTCTTACTCTTCCCACCTACCTGCCCCCATCTCCTTCACTCAACTCACTGCCTCACAGACCTTTTTGTTCTTGGCTTACTTTGTGTTCTTGGCCTCAAATTCCAGTGGAACCTCTCTGCCTAAAGCAGCTATTACGTTTTCTTTTTTTTCTGTTTTGTAGGATGTGGTGAGTCCTGCAGTCTTCAGTTACTGCTTGTAGACCTCCAGACCTCTCTGTGGTGAGAGGAGGAGGGGCCTGGCCATTCTTTGCCTGGGACAGATGACTAAAGCAAAAGCACATGACCCAAATTAGCAAAAGGAAGAAGCAGGGACACATGGAAAAAATTTCCTTCAAACAAATAAAAGTTGTTCTTTTTTTTTAACTTTTCTTTTATGATTCAACTCTCCTGTTGTTTAGCTAGCAGTTGGAGTCATGGAAAAGCAAGAAACGGATTGTGATTTGATGACAAAATAACTTAAAAATGGAAATTGACGGCTTTCTTACGGCAAAGGTATAAAATTTATACAGTAATTAATAAAGTAACACATTCATTAGACACTCATGTAGGTTTATCACGTTACATTCACAATTACACCATCCTCTGTTCTCTGTTCCCTTCAGTTTTCTATTTTGGTTAGTACAAAGCACTCATTATTGCAAGGTTTTTATTTTATATGCAAATAATGACTGGTGTGAGTGCTCCTTTATCTTCTGTTTAACAACCACACAGATACATAGCAATAAGCTTCGCTAAGAATCATTCTTCTATATGCAAAGAAAAATTTTAATATTAGAAGCTGCTACCAAACATCACAGTTAATAAGGCAGGTGAAAGTTCACATGAAATGATTCATTTAAATTTAGTAATATTGGACAGGTTTCAATTTGTAGGAACAAATGAGCTACACTGGAAATATAGAAGAATCACGAATCACAAAATCCCGTTATTCATCGATTTCTCGAGCGGGCTCAGTAGCCTCTCCATTCGTCCTTTCCCTGAGATCTTAGAAGTCTCTCTCAGCTCAGCCCTCCCTATGATGTCGCACTGGAGACTCATTCAGGGTCAGGGGACTGGGATCCAGCTTGTTACTGCATTTAGCATATGAATACACCATGGGAAGCTTGCAAGGCTGTCCCATGTGGGCAGGAAACTCTCAGAGGATTACCAGTTTCTCCCAGAAGGAGAAGTAGGCTACAAAATATAGCTTCTGGGAGCTCACTTTTAAGTCTCTGGATGTTGGCCGTTGATGGGATTACACACACTTGGGTTCCTCTGCCGGTACCTTCACGCATGAAGCCCATCCGAACATGTGGCAGGGGCCTCGAGCATGGCTGTAGCTAGGTTCCGGTGGTCTTCAGCCACCAGGAGCTCTGCTCGGGGTGGGGAGGGAAGCTGTGCCCATCCCCTCCCAGGGGCCCAGGGGAGGACAGCCAGGTGTCCGGGCAAGAGACTCTCTCTATCGAAGAATGATGTCTAAAATGATAAGGTGTTTGAAGGTCTACATGTAGCTCTTCAGAAACTTACTTTTTTCACACAGTATATTGTGAGATTTATTTGTGTAACAAATCCTTCACAACTGAAGGCTTCTGCTTTTCATTCAAAAGTCTTTTGTTTTCTTTTGCTTGGGAGATGGTTGTCACACCCAGCAGTGTTCAAGGATTACTCTCGTCTCTGCACTTAAGGAGCACTCCTGGCAGTGCTCTCAGGGACCACATAGGACACCAGCCATTGAACCTACGTCTGTTATATGCAAGGCAAGTACCTTGTTCACAGTATTGTTCACTGTACAATCAGTCACCTTTTTACTCAAAAGTATTCCATATATATTTTCCTCCTCTAACAATCAGTTTATATTTATAAAATTAATCAATTGAAAGTGTTTTTTATAAATTTATAAATTAAAAGTCATCACTCTCATCACTGTCATTCCGTTGTTCTTCAATTTACTCGAGTGGGCACCAGTAATGTCTCTATTGCTCTCAGCCCTGAGATTTTAGCAGCCTCTCCTTACTCGTCTTTCCCAACAATTGGAGAGTCTTTCAGGGTCAGGAGAAAAAGACCTATCATTACTGTTTTTGGCATATCAACTATGCCACAGGTAGCTTACCAGGCTCTCTGAGAGGTATAAAATTTTAAATAAGATACATTTATTTTCTTAATGGTAGCTACATATATTTAAAAACTTATTCAAGAGAAATGAGTTTCCCTGAATAAGATCCACCCTTTACATTTAATCTGAGGGCATATAATGAATGTCTTGTGCATAATCTCATTGCTAGGTCAAGTCAGATATCCCATGAGCTACACCTTGGTAAATATCAACATTTTCTCTGCATAGTGGTAAGCAAAAACAGCAAACATTGCTAAAGAAATCATTTTTTATGTAAATACTTTGGGAAGTATTAACACTTCCCAATTGAACTAAGAAAAAGAAACAACCAAATGCATAAAAGAACCACAAACTCATAAATAAAGAAAATCTCGACATGATTTTTCATAAACTGTAAATTCAGATGAGACTATTAAACTGAAGCTTTTTGCCCTCTTTGGGATTGATTGCTGCACTGGATCCCAAGAACTTTTTTTATGAAAAAGTTCTGAGTGACTGAGAGCAGAGAGTTTTCTCCTGTCATAAACACAGAGGATTTTTCGCTAAGTCCTTGCAAGGCAAGGCAAGGACTGTGAACTAATAGCATCAAACCACACTCTGAAATTAAGTATTTATCAATATCCGTGTGTGCATTAAAGTTGGATACACTCTGGTCTCAGAAATTCCCTCCAATTTTGCTACCTAGAAGTGAAGTGTAAAATAATTTTTCCTGATTAAAGAAAGTCCAGTCACCTGCAGGCAGCAAGAAACAATTACATAAACCAAGGCCCCTGTTAATAGCCACTGGAAATTCCCAAACTCTGAGCTGGATTTGTCCAGAAGCTGTGGTTACCAGGCAAGCTGAGGGCCCAAACCACCTCAGGAAGATTCCAAAAACATACTCTGTCACAGTTTCAAAACAAAGCTAGTAATATTTTAATCCCCTCACCACAAGGCCATGTCTAATATAGCTTGTCATGAGGCCAAGGGCTTAGAAAAAAGAATCTGGATTTTCCCTGCTCTATCAGCTTTTCAATATTGAAAAAGAATATATATCAGGACTGGTTGCCAACAAGAGCAGTTGAAACAGATCAGAGGCCTGCCTTTCACACTAATGATAATTCAAGATCATTCTATGTGTTTTAATGTTAGGCTTTTCCCCTTCATGCACTTGATGATATCATCACAAGCTTGGAAACCCCTTTTCAAAATTAACATAACATTCATAAAAAAGAAATAAACAGAACTGAAATTCATCTCATTTCAGTTGATCTGTGGATTTTTAACTGCTGATGTCAGATGCATACAATACTACTGCTTCCCAGTACCCTTTTAGGGAAGGTCAAAATTCTTTGAAATCAGTTTTTATTTTATCCGCAAAAGTTTTGTATTTAGGTGCTAATGATTGTGGCAAGGATTTTTGTAATGATGATGTCAAAAGCAAATAAATAAACTAAAAAGTCAATGGGGGAAGGGGAAAGTGTGTGTTAATTTGGTCACTCCAAAGCAGCAACAGAAATCAGGAGGCAGCTATTATTCAGCTTCATCAACATATCTGCTTATTTGGAGTTAGTCTTTGGCAATTTCTCATGAAATAGTAATGATTTGGGACTAACCTCTCAGGTACTGCCTACCTTACATGACCTGGATAGTATCCTGGCACTCCTACAAACGGCTGGCCATTACTTTTAGGTGAAAATTATTCTATGCCTAGAAGTTAAGAGAGTTTCTTGTTTATTGTTGAGTTCCCATCCATGGAAAATGATTCTTCCTTCTATTCTTAAAGGATTTACCATAATTCTCCTGTAAGAATCAAGAAATGTTTTCATAACTGGTGGTTGGAGTTTCTTAACCCACTCTTCCAAACAAACAGCTCATTGCTTTCTGATTCAATTTCTCATTATTGAATTTGGCCTGTTACACTTCCATTCCACCTAAGATGACCAACTCCATCATGCTTAGCACTCAGTGACTCATGTCCTGAGCAACTTCTCAGTCTCAAGTAAATTGGGTCTATTGGTTACTGTAATTATGTGGTCCTATATGTATTATATGTATTATCCTATATGGATCCCTATTATCATTGTGTAGTCCTCCTGTATTGCAAAGGACTACCAACAAACAGCATAACTTCTCCTCTCCCCACCCCTTTCCTCCCTTCCCTCCCCTCCCCGCTCCTCTCACTTCCCAGTTCCTCCCATTCCCTCTCCTCTCCTCTCCTCTCCTCTCCTCTCCTCTCCTCTCCTCTCCTCTCCTCTCCTCTCCTCTCCTCTCCTCTCCTCTCCTCTCCTCTCCTCTCCTCTCCTCTCCTCTCCTCTCCTCTCCTCTCCTCTCCTCTCCTCTCCTCTCCTCCCCTCCCCTCCCCTCCCCTCTCCTCTCCTCTCCTCCCCTCCCCTCCCCTCCCCTCCCCTCTCCTCTCCTCCACTCCCCTCCCCTCTCCTCCACTCCCCTCCCCTCTCCTCCCCTCCCCTCTCCTCTCCTCCCCTCTCCTCTCCTCCCCTCTCCTCCCCTCCCCTCCCCTCCCCTCTCCTCTCCTCTACTCCCCTCCCCTCCCCTCTCCTCTCCTCCCCTCTCCTCTCCTCTCCTCTCCTCTCCTCTCCTCTCTCCTCTCCTCTCCTCTCCTCCCCTCTCCTCTCCTCTCCTCTCCTCTCCTCTCCTCTCCTCTCCTCTCCTCTCCTCTCCTCTCCTCTCCTCTCCTCTCCTCTCCTCTCCTCTCCTTTCTCTTCTTTCTTTTCTTCTCCCTGCTTCTCCTCCCCTTTCCTCTTCTTCAATCATTTCAAATTCCCTCTTTCATTTCTCTTCTTTATTCTCTCCTCACCTTTCTTCTCTCCTCTACTCCTTTCCTCTCCCCTTCATTTCACTTCCCTTCTTTCCTTCCTTTTGCATTTCTCTCATTCCTCTAAATATTTATTCCTTTTATTAATTTTCACATTTATTTGATAAATCTTTCCCTATGTATAAGAAACAGAGGTTAAATAGGGTAAAGAGAGAGAAATACAATTGTTGTATTAAATACGTTGTGAGAAATATATTAGAAACAGTGGTGTCTATGTACGAGAAAATTTTTGAAGAGAAACTAATACACATTGTCCTTAATCACAGTAGTGTAATTTACCCTGAGTAACATAAAAAATAAATAGAGAAAGGGTTGAGGGATTGAGGTGAAACGTGAATTTATTTTTTACTCTCTAGACCAAGAGATTTTTATTTGTGCCCTTATTTAATCACTAGATACCAAAGTCCCAAATAGAAAATGTGTGATAAGTCTTTATTTTTATTTCCCTTAGCTATCCCCGGCAAGCTACCGAGAGTATCCCGCCCACACGGCAGAGCCTGGCAAGCTACTGTGGTGTATTCAATATGCCAAAAACAGTAACAACAAGTCTTACAATGGAGATGTTACTGGTGCCCACTCAAGAAATCTATGAACAACAGGATGCAACAGGATGACATCGCTACAGTGCTACCCAAGCAAACACAACCTGCAGAATCTGAGACTGAAAGTTCAAGGTATTGCTCGGGCAGCTGACAATTTGTTCCTCAATAGATTCTTTTCTCCTTCTACAATATATCAGGACTGAGGAGAATTTCCCCAACACCACCCTCTGACTAAGCTGCCATTATCCTCCACTACACTGCATCATTCACAAAGCTAAACATCAACGTATAAACTACATGGCAAGGATCCTATGATCTAAGTTTATCAGATATGACTCTTCTACAAAATTACCCATACATTTGGAAACAGAAACATTAGAAGAGAAAAACCAATTAGTTAATATTCAAAACTCAATACCCCCAGATATCTTTTTAAGAAAATACAATTCTTCCAATGTCCTTTTCATAATGACCTTAGAGTGCTCATTTTCCACACCCAATGGAATTGAGAACATCAAACTTTTTGTTGCTGTTGTTGTTTTTATTTTGGTTTATATTCATCCATGCTCAGAGCTCACTCCTGGCTCTGTGCTCAGGGATCAATCCCGGTGGAGTTTTGGGAGACTATATGTAGCACCAGATACTTAACCTGGGTCGGCCACATACAAGGTAAACACCCAACCTCCTTGGACTGTCAATCTGGCTTCCAAATATCAAACTTTTTGTTTTTCTCCTTAAGTGGAGATGTCTGCACAAGACATACTTTGGCATTCAAATCTGAAAGCTGACAGAATTTAAGCAGGGAGATTTTTCTCACATTTACACAATCACACACTGCCAAGCCATAGCTTCCATACTGAGTGGGTGCTCCCAAAACACCTCTTTTCTCTGGTTTCACTTTCTTCCTCTTCCCTTCAACCCTGTAGTTGTTCCCATAGGCCTTGTTCACTCTAAAAACTCAATCCTAGACAACCAGACTGGGGAGCCTTCCACTGAAATGCATTACCCATGGTAATAAAAAAAAAAGTTGTTGGAACAATTATGTTCTTTATAATATGACTCCTATTCAATGCTTTTGTTTCCCTGCCTTAGTGCTTTAGGCTCAATATTACTCAGATTCCTTCAAGGCCTAGTGCTTTCTCACCAATTATCTCAAAGACCCAGAGAATGGTGCTCACATCAAAGCCAGGCCTAATGACAAAGGACACCTGGCCACTGCAAACACAGACATCTCTCAGCTCTGCACTCCATTTGGCAAAAAATCTATTTCCATCTCAGTCACAGCATAACAATGGACTAATTGATGGGAGCATTTTTTCCATCTTTAAAAAAATAAATTGAGCTAACCCCACAAGATCATCTAGAGGAATTAATTAGGGAATAGGAAATCTCCAAAGCCATCCTTAAATTGAGATTGAACAAAGCCCGGGGAACAGATGTCTTTTCATCTGAATTCTTTAAAACCTTTAGCACTTTGCTAATTCCCCTACAGGAATGAAAAAAAGAATTACCAGATGAATTTGAACAAACCATTTCACCAGGTGTTCAGTTCCCCTAAGGTTCCTTTTGCTCTAGGAAACAAAGAGAGAGGGGGGGGGGAAACCAGGTATCCTCTCCACTGATATTATTATAATTCCATTTGTACATCTGATTCCTTCCCCAGGGGCTCATTCCAAAATTGCTCCAGCATTTCTGACTACCAAGCTGGGGGAGTGATTCACTTAATTGACACAGCTGATTGTAGACAACTGCTCAGAGAACAAGGATTATGTCAACAGCCACAAAACAAAGTTGAGAATGAGGTTATTGTTCAAGCAAAATAGAAAAATAGGAAACAATTTTGTTATTCCATTTAAGACATTTGAAGATTTCTGGGACTAGGTCTGGCAAAGGTTAATTGTTTCATCCCAATTGTTAAGAAGCGTCTCATATAAATCTCTCAAAGTTGAGGAAGAGGGGCATTGCCTCTCATTTGCATGGGCTGTGTTGCTTAATATTGTCCTATACAGCACCTTGGAGGGTCAGTTGGGAGAATCTACGCTTTCTCTGTTCTAGGGAGATCTAAATACACTTTCCAAAGAGAACAGAACATGGCTGAAAATTTTGGAAAAACTTTCGTTTATGATGCATTTTGATTCACATTTTAGATCAACTAATTTTATTCAGGTTTTTTGTGTGTAATTGTATACAAATTTTATTTCATTGTCTGATTTCACAGATTCCAGAATAGTCCAGCATCCATTTTTTCATTGTCCTTTTTAACAATTTATGTTTGATATCATCTGTACCAAAGACAGAATCATGCCCAGGAACAGTTCAGTGGACGATGGAAATTCTTAGAAAGTACAATTCTGATCTAGATAAATTCTCATATAGAGAGTAAAATGAGCACTGAACAATCCTGAAGTGGAAGTCACAAAAGGTAACTGAACCCTTAAATAAAAATGTCTGAACAGGATCAGAAAAAAATTAAAGGAATTTTGGTCTCTAGTGCTAAAACCCAGTCAGATTTCTCCTGAAACTGAACTTATGAACTGTAGTCTCATTGGCAACAAATATCTGGGTCATTTCTTTCTCAATTTTCCAACAGCACATCATAGCTATTGTAATAGTACTTACCAGTCCTTATGTCCATGGAATAACCTTCTCAAAAAAAACTCTAGAACATAAGAATTTCTGATTTTGCAGAGATCTACTTCTACCCAGCTTTTATGAGAATTATGGTCCTAGGATTCTTTTTTCCCTTAGAGGAAAGGGCTCTTAAATAAAATTTCTGAAAGTACAGTTATACAAAATTAAATGAATAAGTAAATATCAGATATATTGTCTCTTTGTCTCTCTCACACAATGTATACATACACACAAAACCAAGATAGTTGTTATAAAATTTATTTATCTAATAAGCAGTTAACAAGTACTTTACCAGGAGTTAAGGGAAACATACTGAGTGAACAGAAATAAGTCTTGGCTTCTTAGAGTTCTACAGTATCCTTGGGTTTAGATAGCCAAATATTGATCCTATAGTTATAAAATATTATAGATACTATTAAGATTAATAGATAAGAGTTATACAAAAATGGAAATCAGTCACAACTGGAATGTCAAAGGAAGCTATTCTGAGCAATTACTTTCTACACACATACAAAGTGTAGACATTAATTACTAATTATTGTAAAGGTGAAATGTGGTCTGGTAAATGGAGGTACTGTCTAAATCCTGAGAATCAATCAGGTTGAATAGAGTATGTGAGGAATTGAAATTTATTTATGGCTGGAAAAAGATCATCAAAATTTATTGAGACTTAAACCTCCAGAACCTTTTTGGACATGGAGATGTCTTATCTTGATGAATATATACCAGCAGTCTGAGAAAAAAGCTCCACTGTGAAGTGATCCCAGGAAACAGTAGATGTGAAACATGGAAGGAAAGGCAGCAGATAATGAACAGTTTATCCAAAAGAAAAAGTTCAGTGTGGTTAAGTGAAGTTTCATCCAGATGACAGGGAACCAGGAGATAGTATACATAAATTGCACTGCCAAAGTGTTGCATTCAGTGGATCACAAAGTTTCTATCTTTATATTATTGAGGGGTAAACATTAATTTCCTGCTATCTGAGAACTTTCTCTGGTTCAGACTCCACCAGAGAAAGTTCTCAGATTGCAGGAAGCTGGGTCATAGGACCAAACAATGGTGAGGTTAAAGGCAGATGGAAAGGCCCCTACTATTACTAGCTACATCACTGAAAATCTATACTTGTGACTTCTTCCTTTTTAAAACTTTACATCATCATAAATCAAGAAAATGAAGAGCTCAAATTTTTGTACTTTTGCTATTCTTTTTGCTATCTAGGGACACTGAACCTTGCAAATTTAATAATCAAGTCTCCAGTAAGGCCATACTTCCTGCAAATAAGCCATTGATGGAGTCACAGACACAGGGTGACATTTAATAAAATCGATTCCTTGAAAACATGACGGAGATCAGAAGCCTCATAAACTTTTCTACTTGCAACCACTTTTCACCAGTAAGTTTTCACCAGACCTCAGGCATAGAATTATACAAAGCAGATCTACAAGTCAAACTTTTAATGATAATAAATCACAAATTTATATTAAAATAAATGTTTAACATTTTTTATGATTCCTACATTTAATGCCCACAGTTAAAAAAACCTGGGATTTATTTAAACATCTGCAATTTTTTTAGTCAAAAATGATTTTGAGAGGACAAAAGGATTGTGCAGGGGCTAAGGGAGTTGCCTGTGTGCTATAAACTGACACAGTCCCATCAGCCCATCAGCCCCACGAGTGATCCTTGAATACAGAGCCAAAACTAAGCACTGAGCATAGATGGATATGGCCCTAATCTTAAAACTAACTAAATAAACAAAAAATATAAAACTAAAAAACAATATTTTTGAAGGATGTGTTGTATTTCTGATGCTTCCCAAAGTGTTCTGCCTTACCAACTCTTATATTTACTTTGTACAGTAAAAAATTGGTCATTACTGAGATGGAGCAAATTGTTTATGAGAAGAAGCATCTTTAACTCAAATTTAACTTGTATAGCATTTTTATTCTTGCCACACAAACCAAGAAGCACAGGGGGCATATGATAATCCATGGATTTACTTAGAGATTAATTGTACAATTCTCATCAGGATACACCAAAAATAGCTTTGTTATTTAACTTATTTTAATTATAAATCATGACATAGTTCCATCTTGGGTCAGAGAGATAGTACAGCAGGCAGGGTGCTTGCATTGCACATCGCCAATCCTGATTCTCTTTTCAGCACTGAGCTTCCAAGGAGTGACCCTTGAGCACAGAGCCAGGAGGAAACCATAACTACCACCCACCTATTCCCAAATAACATGACTCCATTTTGAATAATAAGATACAATACTAGAAAAAAATAAGTTGTTTCCTCTCTAAGATCATGCTTAGCATATATTAGGTGATAAGCAAGAAAATTGGTTATGAAGTATGAGGAACAATAAAAATAAAATATAATCTCAACATGATTGACTTTAAGATTATTTGAACCTGGAAGACTATAAATGACCTCTTAGAGTGAAAGTAAACATTAACATGACACAGACTCATATTCTCCTTTTAAACCTAAATTTCTAATTTTAAAAATTTAAAGATGAGAGTGAATGAAACTGAACTCAAGAAAGCCTGGTTTTCTGAAAATGCAATCCTACACGAAAAGGTTCACCAATTTTCCACAGCTCAATTTCGGAAACACATTTGGACAACAGAGAATAATTTCTCATACAAAAGTATTATAGTTCAAATGTCAGCCCTGAGGGCAGAGGTTGTGTTTTATAGATGTGTGCCTGAATGTGATTCTCATAACCAGGTTTATGATATCCCTTTTCAAAGTGAATTTCTACTCTGTAGGCTAGGGCGCCAGTCTTACGGTTGATTATGTGTCGAGTCTTGAACATCATCCCACAGTGTCTGAAAAGTGAGCCCACCATGGCTTTGTACTATAGAATGAGATGAAAACATAAAGAATAACCTGGTTTGAGACTGTCCACTATAAAAAAAAAGGGGGGGAGGGTGGGAAGAGGAGACAATCTCTAAGTGAGAAAGCAGATTTTTTTGAGAACCTATTTTCTGGAGGAATATTTGCTGATGGTGCAGGCCAGCTCTATCGTTCCCAAGATGATATTTCCTGCACTGCATGGTTCTTAGATAATTGTTGTCCCATAAGGATAGGAAAGGTTTTTTTTTCTCAAGATAACAGCATATTGCTTTCAAAAGAGATATTACAACAATAAGTATTGCTATAGAATTTTGCAAAAGAAGTCTTTGGGATAAGACATGTTTTGTGTATATCACTTTGTATATGATTATAGATTACTTGAAGCAGAATATATTTTAATACCTTTTACATATTGCAGTTAAAGGTAACATTAATGTGGTGAGATGTCTTATACCATCCTTTGCTAACTATACAAAGCCCATCTTATGGTCTCAGAAATAGCAAAACCCATGCCAGAAATGCTAAGTCCTTTTGAAAATTATTTCACTGTAATTTCACAAAAAATGTGCATATTATAAAAATCCCTCTAATATTATAATGTAAATTTTTCAATTAAAACCCATATTGATATTTTTAGACTGTGAATATGCTGGGTCTAAAGGAAACTCAAAAGTATGACATCTTGGCACTTGTAGATCCTGCAACCGGAATCTATCAACAGCTTTATTTGTTTATCTTTTCAAAACAAAATAGTTCTTTTTCAGTAGTTCCCTTTCATACTCTGATTTTGACACTTTTGGAAATATTTGTGAAAGGATATTTATTTTAACATGCCCCTCATCAGTGGTGTATTGTAACTCCATATCCTTTCTCTCAAAATATATATGAGATACAATGTTTGAAGTGTTTTAATTCAAATGCCATTGAATCAAACCCTTTCTATTTATATAAATGAAAACATAGAAGTAAATAATTCTTGGGGTAATTATAACAATTTTAAAGCATTATCTCCTGAGATGCTATGTTGGTCTTAGATTAATGTCCTACAAAATATTAAAAGATTCTTTAAAGATGCTATGTCATAAATCCTTAGCAGTACTCATAATTCACTCCCTGAGTGGTTCTAAGCAGTCTGGGTACTACTTTCTTGTCTATGCAATGCATCATAAACAGGTAACACACACATGTATATATAGAAAATAATGAGGGATGTCTTGTTTAGAAAAGAAATGGCAGTTATTCCTTATATTTAAATATTTTTAAGCATGTTTTATGGGTATATATTTTCTTCAAATTACAGTTCAGGGCATTTGTGGAGATTGTGGGGCACCACTAGCCACAAAACAAATTTTAAAAAATGAGAAAAAAACTCTCTCTCATTTGGCAAGACTTTCAACAAAAAACTTTTTCAGAACCCTAGTGCCAATATTGTATTATAATAAGATATTACTCTAATAAATCTATATAAGAGTATATAAACCACTGTTTAAATTTGATCATTTCTACTGCTTTTACTAACAAATATAATTTGGGAAAAATTAAATCTGGAGTTTTCAATGTAATTTTGACACTACTGTTTCTCACTTACTGAAAATTAATCAAAACATTTGATTTTAAAAAATGTGCAATTATTTCTCAATGAATTCAAGAAATTTAAGCTACTAATTGAAAGAAAATTTACTGCATAAAACTAAATTGATTTTTATGATCCAATAGTTATATTATATTCATAACTTTGTCTGCATACCTCACTTCATTCTAAAACTCTGCTTTTTTTTTGATGCATATGCAGTCATTCTGTAAATAAGGATACTAAATTTCAGATTATATGGTATTTGTTAGAATAGTCATTTCCACAAATTTCAGTGACAAACAATCACACTATATTCACTTGAAGACAAAGAAATACTTGTGTTTCTGTCACTCCCACAGAATGTGGAGCATTTTGATCTAGAGAAAACAGACATTGTACTTTTTAAGATACCCCATTTTGTTCAAATGGAAAGAAAGATTTAGATTTAGAAATTTTTTTTTATGTTTGGAAATTCTCAGTAACAAGATAGAGCCATGCATTTTCTTATATTAGGTTTCTAGGAAGTTGCTGATTGTCTTCATTTCACTGAATACAAGATGGATATTAATTAAAATGTAAAAATGGACAAAATAAGACAACTATTCTCAATGCCACATTTTAAAAATATATTTATTTTTTAATTAGTGAGTCACTGTGAGGGTACAATTACAGATTTACACATTTTTGTGCTGTGTTTCCCTCACACAATGTTCAAGAGCCCACCCCTCCACCAGTGCCCATTCTCCACCATCAATGAACCCAGTATCCCTCCCATCCCCCAATCCCATCCTTCTCCATCCTACCCCACCTCTGTGGCAGGGTATCCCCTTTTGTTCTCTCTCTCCTCTTGGGTGTTGTGGTTTGCTATAGGGGTATTGAGTGGCCATCATGTTAGTCTCTATTCTACTTCAGCATGCATCTCTCTTCCTACATGGGATTTCCAACCGCATTTTACTTGGTGTTCCCTTCTCTATCTGAGCTGCCTTTCCCCCCAGCACGTGAGGCCAGCTTCCAATCCATGGAGCCAACCTCCTGGTACTTATTTCTACTATTCTTGAGTGATAGTCTCCTACTCTGTTATTTTATATTCCACAGATGAGTGCAATATTTCTAGGTCTATCTCTCTCTTTCTGACTCATTTCACTTAGCATGATACTTTCTATGTTGATCCACTTATATGCAAAGTTCATGACTTCATCTTTTCTAACAGCTGCATAGTATTCCATTGTATAGACGTACCTAAGTTTCTTTAACCAGTCATCTGTTATCGAATGCCACATTTTAGATAGATGTTATTTCTACTAATGACCAACTCAATGTCTAATGTACAGTGTTACTATATCTGATAATAATAAATAAATTTCATCAGTATTTCCTCTGTGAGAGTTTGCTTCACAAATTGCATAAGTTTTTCTTTTTTGTATCCAATATGTATAATGATGTAAGACAGTTTTTAACCTTTGTAAGAAGCAGGCAGTGAAAAAGTTTGCTGAATAAAGCCCTCTAGCCAGTACTTGGCAAAGAATCAAAACCTAATCTTTCAGATCAGATAGCCACTGCTTATGACAACAATATCTAATATGGGCTCAATAGTCAAGAAAGATCACTATAAAGAAGAATTCCAACTAAGGGTTAGCTACATCATTAAATACTCAAATGTTCATGTCCAATTTAGACTTGAAGCATTTTTTGCAAAAGCATCTTTGTTAGGACCCTGAATTTCCTTTCCTGTGTATAAAAAGACTATTATCTAGAAGTCTAATCCTACTTAAATCTTGGAAATATATACTTCCCATTTAGTATTCATTTGTTAACTTATGAAAGGAAAACAGAAATCAATCTATTGCTATTGTTATTTAAGGTATGTTACATTCAGCTGAAGTAATTTTTATATTAAACCCAATAATAAAATTAAATATAATCAGTAAAAGGAAGACAAACTTCATGTACAGTTTTGAGAAATTCACTCAAAGATGCAGGTTGTCAGGGAATCTGGGCAGAAAGCAGTTGGATTGTCTGAGCTACTTCACTGCACAGTGGAAACTCAGAGATTATTCACTATTCTCATGGATATTAAATCCTTATTAGATATTTGAAGAAAGTATAAAAGGTATAGCTATAAGTTTCTGAGTATTATTTTTACTTTCATAATCCAAATAATATATAACTTTCCATTTTCAGACATTTTATATTATCATAGACTATACTTTATAATTCATTCTGCATAAAATTCAATGGCATATGCTAAATATAGACATTAAATATAAGTCTTTTGTAATTTAATTTTTATTTTGACACCATAATTTACATAGTAAATTATAGTAGGGTGTAGGATAACATTGGCTTGTCCTTTCTCCCTTGCTACAGGGGCTTAGGTTTTTTGGGTTACACCCATCACAGTGCTCCCGAGTCACTCCCATTATTTTGTGCTTATCTATAACTTCTCTGCTCTTTTCCCAAACCCGTCTTTCACCATTTCCCATAGCCAGACTCTGTTACTTTGTAAGGTCAGATCCTTCTAAGAATATTTCACTTGTATTCATGTATTGCCTTTCTCCTCTCCTTATGTCTTTTGAATAGAGACACAAGAAGAAAATATGCTTTTGCAACTTGGATTTAATTGGCTTCAAATATTATTCATTCCAGCGCATCTGCTTTCTCTGCTTAAGCCTCAGTTGCCCTCAGTTCCTAGCACCCCAAAAGCAGGGTCCCAAAGATGGACGGGATGGACCCAGGGCAAGCGGTGAGTTATGTGCTACCCTGGCATCGAGATGGGCCTGGCCAAAGTGCCTAATTCTTAATTTAAGAGCTTGATCATGGGCAAATGCTGTCATGATCCAAAAGTACAACGAGACTAGGACCCTGCTAGGGATAGAAAAGACTAATCTGGCCTGAGCACTATAGTCTGAGATCAAGATGGCCCCAGGAGAGCAATTCTATAAGCTTAATGCATCTCTTACTATTCCATTTCACTGTCATCCCATTGCTCACCGATTTGTTCGAGAGGGCACCAGTAACGTCTCTGATTGAGAGACTTATTCTTACTGTTTTTGGCATATCCAATACGCATGGGTAGCTTGCCAGGCTCTGCCGTGCGGGCACCATACTCTCGGTAGCTTGCTGGGATCTCCGAGAGGGGCAGAGGAATCAAACACGGGTCGGCCATGTGAAAGGTGAATGCCCTACTGCTGTGCTATCGCTCCATCCTATTCCATACAAAATGATTAATATTATGAATGCTTATAATATTATAATAATATTATATGTTTGCTGGACGAGAGGAGGAGAAAGAAACTCATGGGAGAAAGAAACTCTGCCCTTTGATGGTTTGTCCTGCTGAAAGACAATCTGTCCTAGAAGCAGCATCCCCTGAGCGAAAGAACTTTAACCTTATTGACTGTGACCACACCTATGTGTAAGCCCCAACCCATCATGCTGGGGGCATTTAACTAGGCTGGAAGAGGGGTAAGGGGAGATCGAGAGCCGGGAGAGAAGCAGAGAGAAAGAGAAAGAGATAGAAGTGAATGGAATAAATGGCAACTGATCAATCAACCGGCTTAGCCCTCATTTCCTCCTCCGTCTGCCCCATGGCCCATGCCACTCGGGCTGGGCGAGTCGCCAGGGACCGACCCCCTGAACACCCGGAGGCGATCAATGGGGAGAGCCACTCCTATGTTACTTCTAAACCTTCTCTACTTGAGTCTCCTCAATTATCTTCCTTGGCATTTCTGTTTCTGTAATATTGTGTCAATGTTTTGCCAATTTTTGATACTATTCATTTCCTAGGTATGTTATTCTATATACCACAGATCAGTGAAAACTTCTGGTATTTATCCTTATGCTTCTGACTTCATTTAAAATGAAATCTTCCATTTCCATCCAAGTTGCAGGAAATTTCATGATTTCATCATTCCTTGTGACTGTGCACTACTACACTGCATATATATATATGTATATGTATATATACACATATATATATATCACAACAATATTACCACTTCTTTATCTTAAAACACTTGGGTTGTTTTCATATACTGCTACTGTTGAAGTGTTGCAATGAGAATAGGTATGGATATAGATTTTCAATTAATGTTTTTGTGTCTTGGTAGATATTACATAGTGAGATCAATGAGTCATATGAGAGTTCTATTCTTAGTTTTTGGAGTTCTCTCCAAATTTTTGTAGGGAATGTAGCAGACAACATTCCAACTAGTAGTGATTTCTTAATGAAGGTATTACAGCATATATTAACTATAAAGTACTCTTCCTTGAGAAATATCTTATCCAAATTTAGTATCAACTTAATATTTATGAAACACAGAGCCTACTAATTGTAATGACTTATGCAAATAAAAATCACCACAATCCAACAAAAAAAGTGAAATAAACAATGAACTATATTCCACAAAAAGCAATAGGTGATATTTGGAAGGTTGAGCCCAGAGATTCATTCAAAATGCACAGGCACAGTGATAGAGGGACAAATTTCTTATTGAAGAATTGGAAGGAAAACATAGACCTGCAACACTGGATAAAGATAAAAATGAACTCTTAAAAACAAAGAGTAACAATAATCAGTTATTTTAAATTCCTACCCTGAATAAAGTTTCAAATATGAAGTTCGAGTGTTTTAAAATAGGGTTGCTAATTTTTTGTTTTGTTTTGCTCTGCTTTGCTTTGGGGGCCACACCTGTAGGTGCATAGGGCTTAATCTTGGTTCTGTGTTAAGGGATAACTCCTGGCAAGGTTCAGGGGACTGTGATCCTGAGACCAAACCTAGGTCAGCCACAGGCAAGGCAAGAGTCTTATCAACTCTACTATCACTACAACCGACAAATTGTTAATTGTCAAAATATTTATGTCAAACAATGAAGTTAATTTTATGTTTAAACAAAAAGATAGTAATCTACCTACTTTGTGGAAAAAATGTAAAATAAGAGCTATTAAATTATAAATAGAAGTTTCTTCCATAGCATGGTATGAAATAAAACTATAAAACATGACACTATAGCACTGTAGCACTGTCGTACCATTGTTCATTGATTATGCTGGAGCAGGCACCAGTAAAGTCTCCATTGTGAGACTTGTTGCTACTGTTTTTGGCATATTGAATATGCCACGGGGAGCTTGCCAGGCTCTGCCATGCGGGCGAGATACTATCGGTAGCTTGTGGGGCTTTCCCGAGAGGAACGGAGGAATTAAACCCAGGTCTGCCACGTGCAAGGCAAATGCCCTACCTGCTGTGCTATCGCTCCAGTCCAGAAGGAAAATACCATACTATAATTTTTAAACTCTCTAAAAAATTATAATTTTATTTTATTTTACTATAAATAGAGTAGTAGCTTGAGGATGGATGGAAGGAAGGAAGGAAGGAAGGAAGGAAGGAAGGAAGGAAGGAAGGGAGGGAGGGAGGGAGGAAGGAAGGAAGGAAGGAAGGAAGGAAGGAAGGAAGGAAGGAAGGAAGGAAGGAAGGAAGGAAGGAAGGAAGGAAGGAAGGAAGGAAGGAAGGAAGGAAGGAAGGAAGGAAGGGAGACATTAAAATTTATTTATAGGGGCTGGAGTGATAGCACAACAGGTAGGGCTTTTGCCTTGCATGCGGCCAACCCAGGCATCCCATATGGTCCCCTGAGCACCGCCAGGGGTAATTCCTGAGTGCAGAGCCAGAAATAACCCCTGTGCATCGCCGGGTGTGACCCCCCCAAAAAAAAAGGCAAAAAAAATTATTTATATATTCCAGCAGACCCAACTCCACATCTCCCGACCTCTGCTTGTTCCTCCAATCCCCAGGTGAAGTTAAGCTCCTGGCTGACATCCTGGGGGAATCAGAAACATATTCCCCTCCTTCCAGCTGTGTCCCATCAGTTTCATATCTGACATCTGACATCTTAGCAGGCCCACCTCTGTTTGATCAGTGCTAGCTCTACTAAGCACACTTTACACAACTCACATTTATACTTTCTGTCACTGGTTGAAGGAAAACAGGGGAGAAGAAGAGCAAGTCCTAGCTTAATCCCTCAGAGCCTCTCAGGGGGCCATTATGTAAAGAATTATCATCAGCACAACATTAACAAAGAAAACACTTGTTGTTACTGTTTTTGGCATACCAAATACACCATGGGTAGCTTGCCAGGCTCTGCCCTGCAGGCAGGATACTCTCTCGGTAGCTTGTCAGGCTCTTAGAGAGAGAGAGAGAGAGAGAGAGAGAGAGAGAGAGAGAGAGAGACAGACAGACAGACAGACAGACAGAGAGACAGAGACAGAGACAGAAACAGAGACAGAGAGACAGAGAGACAGAAAGACAGAGAGAGAGGAATCCAACCAGTGCAAGCAAATGCCCTACCCGCTGTGCTATTGCTCCAGCAATATCCTTGAATTTTAACATTCGTGTGTGTGTGTGTGTGTGTGTGTGTGTGTGTGTGCAAAATGGGAGCACACCAGGTGATTTGGGACTGGCTCCTGCCACTGAGCTCAGAAATCACACCCATCAGGGTTTCACTTAATTTTTATTACTATTTTAAGTGGACATGCAAACATTTATAGAAAGTTTGTTAAACCCATACTGTTTCTGTAGCCCCATAGCCTAGAATTTTAAAGAATATTCAAAATATGTAATAAGATTAAAATGATATTGATATAATTAAAGTAAATTGAAAAAGATTTATATTTCTCAATACTAGAAGAAAAGATATGTTAAGAGGAAGATAGGAAAGGAAGATAAATTTGTTGGAAAGATAAATTTAATAAGTTTAAAATAAGTTTATAATAGCTACATATGCACACCACATACATGCTCATCTAATGGAAATAAATGCCAATTCAACTATCATTAAGTAATAATTCTTATAATATCTTCAAAAATAAAATGTGCTCAGGTTACATATTTAGATAATATTGAATTAAAATTAGAATTTCACAACAAAAGTATATTTGAGTTAAACATTTAAAAAGATAAAACTTTTGTAAATAGTCAATGTTTAATAGTGATAATGTTATTTTTTTTAAGATCAATTCTACATCCAAATTTGTTTAGTTATGTTTTTGGACTTCACCAAACAGGTACTCAGGGCCTTGATTCGTGCTCAGAGATCTCCTGGCAGTGCTCCGGGTACCATATGTAGTGCCAGGGACCAAACCTGGGATAGATGCTTGCAAGGCAAGTGCCTTAGCCCCTAAAATATATCACCAGTCACAAATGATCATGTTAGTGAACGTGTGAAAATTTATAGAAAAATTGTTAAACACATACACAGAGGAAAATACTATTCCTTATAAAAACAGATATTAATTCAGGAAGCTAAAAAGCAATCACTCATATTTTGTGAAATATAGTACCCTTATTATTTGGAAGAACAGCAAATGACATGCACATTAACACATTATAACCTTAAGCTTTGCAGAGAATCAAAGAAGAAATATTTTTTCAACAATGGATTTTGTAACATCAAAGAAAACTTTTTCAGTGTAGTTGCAAGGTAATATTTATTTGCTTTTCCAAAAATTCAGAGGTTTATGATTATTTTTTGCTTTCTAACATCTTCACTACATACTGGTTACTTTTAAAATTAAAATATCAATATTTCGTCTATAATTTTTTTTTAATTTTAAGCTCACATCACTTTATCTGTACATATCATAGCAGACTCACTAGTGGGACCACGCTATCAAAACATTCAATTCTACTCATTCCTCTCCTCCTCCTTCCGCTTTCCTGTAACCACCATAGTTTTTCAATCTAAGGGTCATTTCTGTTGTTTTCTACCAGTTCGTTTGCATTATGTGTATTGAAGATAAATGTAAGCAATCATCATCTTTCATTTTTATGTATTTCACTAAATATTATCATGAAAGAACCAGTGCTGTCATTAAAAGACCAGTGTCATCTTTTATGAGTTGGGAGGTAATATTCCATTGAGTATAAATCACTTCTTTCAGTGATCTGCGATAAGCCTTTAGGATGACTCCATAATTCTACTTCTTGCTGAAGACATCAGTAGAGTAGAGTACTTGTGCTTTCATCCAACACAGGTTCAATCCCTGACATTCCATATTGTCCATCAAGTGTCCTGGGAGTGACCCTGAGTGCAGAGCCAGAAGTAAGCCCTGAGCACAACCAGATGTTGCCAAACAAACAATAAACATAATTCCACTTGTGCAGTTATGAATTTAGGAGTACAAATAGCCTTTCAAATTAGTGTTGTCAGTGAAATGCTTTAAAGCTATACTGCTGGCTTATTTGACATTTCTATTTATAGTTAAAAAAAATAATTATCCAAAGCATTTTTTTATAAAAGTTATATCAATATACATTCCTGAGAGAAGTGTCAAATGCCTTTTTCTCTAAAGCCTCACAGCATTACTTACTTTCAATATTTTTCATTTACATAATTCTTGAACATATGAGGTAATAGATCACTGTGATTTTGATGAACATTTTTCTAATAGTAACTAAAGTTGAGGACTTTTGGGGGTGGGTTATTTATTTATTTGGGTGTTTTATTGTATGTGTGTGTTTTGCTTTATGGGTCACACCCAGCAATGCTCTGCACTCACAAATTGCTCCTTGCGGTACTCGGATTATGATGGAGTACTGAGGATCAAACCAGAGTCGGCCACATGTGAGGGAAATGCCTACCCACTGCACAATCGCCCTGGCTTCTGAAGTTGAGTTTTTATGTGCCCTTGGGTCATCTTCATGTTTTCTCTGGAGAAAGAATTCATATCTTTCGCACATCTATTCCTTTGGCTGAGAAATACTGGGCGGGCCTGGGATCTCGTGAACATATGGGAAACTCCCAACCCCACCAATAGGAAATTTAAAAAAGGATAATGCAGATATGTAAGTGTCAGAAATAAATTGAACGGTAGTTCTCCTAGTATCAGCTATTGATTTAAAAATATTCTTGGATTATCCTCTTACGTGTACTTATTATTACTCAGAAATGATTTTTAAGCTACTGCTAATCACCAACTACTATCTCAGAGGTAAGTTATAAAGTCAACAAATAACCTGTCTTATGAGCAAAATTCTGTACAGTTTAGATTTTAGATAAATGTATCCATGATTAGTTTGTAAAATTAAGGAACATCCTTAGTCCTAATTATTTAAGAAATATTTGAGGGCGAGTTCATATGCATTTCTGTGACTTTGACAAACCTCCCAGGTTTTACCAAAAACCCCATGAAGGTTTCTATTTGGATTTAACTTTTGACATAGATTCTTTTCATTCTATATTAAGTAAAATGACAATCAGATTTTATAAATCAACTCTTCAAAGTGGGGCCTGGAAAACATTTTGGAGAAATTCCAGGACAATGGGAGTAACCAGTATTTCTTCCTTCAGCAATATTCTTAAGGCAAACATAAGTGGCATGACAAAGGATAGGAGTGATTCAATTTAGTGTTGAATATATCCCACATTGAAACAGTGTTGACCACCCTTTTGTTTAAAATACATTAAAATCCACCCATGTATTATCAAAAGAAACTTTATGATGATAATATCACTTTTAGGAAATGTGACACAATTGTCTTTGTTTAATGAAATAATATATTCTATGGCTTTTCAGCTATCTGCTTATGTTCTAAAATATCTTTAAAATTTATCTGTGACAGCAGTACAATTCATGGCCTTTAGTTACCATTTCACTGAAAAACTTACAGTACTATGTACATTGTGATATTTCAATTGTGTCTTGCACTTTCTAAGAGAGAGACTGAAAAACATTTAATTGGGAAGATAGAAATTCTGTGTAAGTGCATCATGCTGTGTCTTATAAAAACATTTATCTTTCCTTGGGGCTGGGAGCTATTTTATTTGGGCATCAATTAAGAATGCCTGGAAACCACTAGTGGGCAAGATGTATTCTCATAGCAAACATATGTAATTGAGTAAGAGTTGTAGAACAAAGAGACACTGTTTCCAATGACATCTGTCCTTTCAAAGTACTCAACGTTCATTTTGTCACCTACTTCAGTTACTTTCAAAGCTTCAAAATGTACATTCCCTGGTTATTTTAAACATAGATTTCTAGAAAGAGGAAAGCAGGAATCAAACGGTCAGTGGAAGGGTCTCCAGTGATCCTTTAAAGTTGTTTTCAGGTTAAGCAGAAGCTGTGGGATAGATAGAAAAGAGGCAATTAGGTACCTGAAAACAACCAGGAATCTACTTTGCTTTCTGTTCTGTATTATTTTTTCTTTTACCATAGATTAGGAAACAAGTTACAACATGTTAAACTTATGGTATTGTGCAGTTATGCACCCCACTACCACGAAAGTTATTAAGGTGCTTTATATCCTCTACCAAAGTCCATATACAATGAATTATAGCCCTCAACTGTTTTATATTTTAGTGAATGAAGAATAATAAATTGATTACTTTTAGTTAAAATTGTTTTTAGTGATATGTAAGTATGGCTGCAGAAAGAAGACGGTCCAGGGAGATAGTGCCTGCTTTTCATGTGGGATAACAAAGAAAGAAGGTAAAAGAAGAGAAATATGAAAAGAGAAGAAAGAAAAGAAAGAACAAAGAGAGAAAGAAGGAGAGGGGAAGGAAGGAAGGAAGGAAGGAAGGAAGGAAGGAAGGAAGGAAGGAAGGAAGGAAGGAAGGAAGGAAGGAAGGAAGGAAGGAAGGAAGGAAGGAAGGAAGAAGGGGGGGAGGACAGGAGAGCAGAACAAAGCAGAGCAACTTGAGAGCATTTACTCCAGAAAAGTAAGATATTTCAGCTTCATCACTTAGAGGACACATCAAATTTTCTTTAATACTTCATTTGACTTATTCATATTCATTTACTTTTTTATTAAGTGAAGTAAGAGTTGGGAGGTGGGAGGAAGGGAGGGAGGGAGGGAGGGAGGGAGAGAGAGAGAAAGAGAGAGAGAGAGAGAGAGAGAGAGAGAGAGAGAGAGAGAGAGAGAGAGAGAGAGAGAGAAAGAATATACCTGCTTCTCCAGAGAAAAAATATGAACTTTCTCAACAGTTTAAGAAGAAAACTAAGATATTTGCTGCCTACCACTGGCAGCTGCCTCTCCTCTGGAACCTTCCTACACTTGTATGTGTGTCTAATAAACATTTTGCTTCAGGTTAATTTTCTTACTGATGTCAGAACATTTAGTCTACCTTCTGTAGAATCCTGGACCACTTAAGAGAAATACATCTCCTTTTCGTGGGAGTAGATAGACCCAAATCTTTACATGAGTTCTCTTCCTCTGCTGCAACATTATTAAACTCAGCTTTCACATCATTCCTTTTTAAAGTGTTCACTCGTCCCTAGTCCCACTCATAATCAGATGCCTAATGTCAAAACACAAATCTAAACTGGTTCACTCCTCTGAATCAATCCTTATGGCCCTACATAAGACACTAGAAGCATCCCAATCTATCATCCATCCCCAATATTTCCCATGCAAATTTAATTTTTTAATTTATTTTTATATTTTAATCATTGTGATATTCCAAAATTATTAGTAATTGGGTTTCAAGGCATACAATGTTACAACAATTCAACACCAATCCCATCACCAGTGTATACTTCCCTTCACCAATGCCCCATCCAACACCATTTGCCTTCCACCCACTAGTTTGCTGCTTGTTGCATATACATAGATATATATGTATGTATATATACCACACACATATATATATAACACATATATTATACATACATATATAATATATCAACCACAGTGCACAACAGATAGTGGTTTACAGCACTATTGCCGATAGGGTTTCATACATAACATTTTACCATCTTTCAGTGCCATCTCCTCTTTCCCTTTTACACTTACCTCCACCATAGACGTTACCCCCTCAAGTGACATGTTTCCTACTGAATACTAGTTCTCATATTCTCTGATTCCATTACTTTTGAGTATTTATTATTTCACTGTTATATTTCTTTATGTCCTGCATATGAGATATTGTTCTGTGTTGTTCTCTCTTCTTCTGAATAACTTACCTCATCATGATACTTTCCAAGTCCCTCCATGTAGCAGCAAATTTCATGACTTTATGTTTTCTTATAGGTGAGTATATTCCATTGTGTATATTTTTCATAGTTTCTTTCTCCAATCATCTATGCTTGTACCCATTGCAAATTTTTTACCAAGAAATCCATGGCTGGGGACATTAATTTTCCAGGCTGCAGTAGGAAATTGTTTTCGATACAGAACTTGCTAAAAATCCTGAAAAAGATCCCTGTGAGCCTCAATACCCTTTGAAGCCTGATGTTCTTAAAAAAAATTACAACTCATAAATCAAATTTCTATTATATGGCCTTCCAGTCCCTTATAATTCCTCATACAATTTTCCATAGAATTCAATTTATTAGTGGTTAAATATTCCCTGATAACTTTTACAATTCTTTTTACCTTTTAAAAAAATAGTTACACATTTTCAATTCATTTGTTTGCTCTACAGGTATGTTCTGGATGTCTGCTATATAATAGAAACTATTGACATATTATTGAGTAATAGAGTTAAGAACAAATAGACTTCATCATCATCATCATCATCATCATCATCATCATCTCGTTGATCATTGAATTTCTCGAGCGGTCTCAGCAACCTCTCCATTTGTCCTATCCATGAGATTTTAGAAGCCTCTCTTTACTGGGCCTTCTTAACGATGCCACACTGGAGGCTCTTTCAGGGTCAGGGGAATGAGATCCAGCTTGTTACTGGCTTTGGCATATGAATACACGGTGGGAAGATTTCGAGGCTCTCCCACGTGGGCAGGAAACTCTCAGTATCTTGCCAGTTTCTCCCAGAGGGAGAAGTAGGTTATAAGATATCACTTCCGGGAGCTTGGTTTTAAGTCTCTGGATGTTGGCTGTTGATGGGATTACACACACCTGCGTTCCTCTGCCAGTACCTTCATGCATGAGGCTTGTCCAAACATGTGGAGAGGGGCCTTGAGCATGACTGTGGCTAGGTTCTGGAGGTTTTAGATCACCGGGAGCTCTACTCGGGGTGGGGAGGGGAGCTGGAGCCCATCCCCACTGAGGGGCCCCGGGGAAGACAGCCAGGCGTGCGGGCAAGAGACTCTTGAACAAATAGACTTACAGAAGTTATATTCTTCTTGGGGGGTTCTTCCAAGTTGGCTCATGGGTACTGGGAATTACCCAGACCAGTGTTGTATATTCAGGTGCCTCCATAACTTCTCCTCTAATGCTTGGAGGACAGGGTGCTCCAGAGGATTGGACCAACATCAGCAGCATGCAAGACGTTTGCCTTAAACCCTTTAATAATTCTCCAATCCTTGACCTTGCTTATGTTGAAACCAATAAAAAAAATTAATGTATCTTCTAGAGAGAAACAATCATAAGAGTGAATGTAAATATTAAGATTAGGGTGGTAATTGCCATTTTAACAAGGGTCACCATAATAGGAAACTCTGAGAAGATGACATTTGGAGAAAAGGCATTAAGGAGGTAAGAAAAAGAGGCATTCAGATAACTGGAAAGAACACTCCAGGCAAAAAAACAAGTCAGAGTAAATAATATAGGAAAATCTGAGATATTAAGGAACAGCTAACAGGCAGGCCTGTGGAACAAGAGGGGTAAATGTGTTTAGAGAAGAAATGAGAGACAGAGAAATATGTACTTGTATATACTTGTATGTATTATAATAATTCTGACTAAAATTTTGAGTTTGATATTATACAACTAGAAAGTTTTATATTATCATAAACAAAACAAATTCAGAGTTCAAACAGAAAGAAAAATGGAGGACATAAAAGGCATAGAGCAGGATCTTATGTTTGATGAAGGAACATAGATATGTATAGCAGATATTAATTTTTTGAGGTTGAACTCTTCTATTTTTCAAATTTATTTATTGAATCACCATGAGAAAAATTACAAACTTTCCAGTTTAAGTCTCAGTCATACAATGATCAAACACCCATCCCTTAACCAGTGCATATTTTCCACCACCAAAAACCCCAGTATGCCCCCATCCCACCCTTCTCCCTGCCTGTCTGGCAGATGATTTACACTTTACTCTCTCTCCACTTTGATTACATTCAATATTTTGATAAAAGAACCACCAATTTTATTTGGAATTTTCCCCAACAATCAGATCTGCCAAAAAGGCATTAGTAGATAATTTGTTTTCTATTGTTGGCTATGAAGAGCATATGATTTTGGACTTTTGATATTTTAGTAATAAGTCTGTAGGAATTTCTGCCAATAGCCGCTGGGTTCTGAAATTGGTTTGTGTGCCTCTGGGATCATGGCTGTTCAGGAGCCGGAGGAGCAGTTTGTGGGTGGCAACTCGGGGCCGCGTCAGGGTGGGGAGAGGGGCTGGTTCCACCTAGCAGAGATTTTAAAGGTCCCATTTAGTTATCAAACAAGAACTAGAGTTTGTACATTTACAAATTGCAAACTGGCCAGAGATTTAAGAATTATGTCAGATGAGAAGTGGGCAAAAAGTCCTTCCCAGTCTGTGGGATATCTTTCTATCTAATCATTGGTTTTCTTTCTTTTTCTTTTTTTCCTTAGCTTTTTAATTTAACAAAGTCTTTTTTGTTTATCATTGTTTCCACTTGCTTGTTCAGTGGCATATAACCCCTAAAGATGCTTCAGATATCAATGTCAGAGAATTCAGCCAATATTTTACTCTATGTACCTAATGGATTCCAATCTGATATCAAAGGTCCAAAAGCACAAGCCATAAAAGACATTGGTACCCCTATGTTCATTGCAGCACTACTCACAATAGTCAAAATATGGAAGCAGCACAGTGCTCAAGGACTGGATAAAGAAACTATGATGCAGATTCCCAATGGAATATCATTCGGCCATAAGAGAAGATGAGCACATGCAATTTGCTGCTATATGGATGGTTCTGGAGAGTATTATGTTAATGATGTTAGGGAGAGGGAGAGGTATAGACACAGAGTGAACTCTCTCATGTGTAAGATATAAAGAAAAATTTTTTTAAGGAATAACAAAACCCAAAAGACAACAGAAATATAGAGCAGAAAAATTGTTCTTCAGTAGGAAAATTGCCACTGGAATGGAGGTGGGGTGGAGAGATAAATTAGGGAAGAAAACACTAGAAAAATAGTGGAGGAGAAGATGTCCACCTCTTCTCTAGAAGTGGACTAGGGGACAGGTAGGGAACTGAAGAAAATGGTAGGGGAAATAAACAATGGTGAAAGGACTGGACTTGGAATATTGTATGCTTGAAATTTAATAATGAAAAATGTTGTGAACTGTACTTCATGATGATTGAAAAATTAAAAAATTATCAAAAAGTTTTTAATATTTATGTAGGATTTATCAGCATGAACTATTAATTTTCCAGTGGTTTTTATCTGAACAGTTCTGACTAAACTATTACTATGCTAATGTCTATTAGATAGAAACTCAGATTAGAAATGTGTTAGAATTTTCACAAAGACATTTGAATTTCATGGACTTCCTCTTGAATGATGCTGAATGAAGCTGATGACTGAATAAAAGTATGATTTTACTCAAATGACAGCAATACTTTCTCTTAAAAATCTACCATTTAAAAGATATAAATTGGGTAGCATTGTGCATTTTGAGACTATTTCCCATCCATCTTTTAAAAGTGATTAGCACTCTAATTAAGAGCCAATTGGAGTTGCAATGTAAAACAAAACCCTACAGATGCCCTATTTACTTTATTTCTTTACAAGGTCAGAACAGTTCTATGCACTATGCTTTTTGCACAAACCAAAATTTATCTTGGATCAATTTTTTTTGAGTTGTAAAAATACATTGAGTTTATTGGTTCTCTAGTGGTTTTCATATGACTTATTCTACTTTATATATATATTCAAATATAGAAAACCATTAAAATAGTGGCAAAGATATGGATAAGTGAAGTTCAATTGCATTGGATTACTATAGCTGTTCTAAGCAGTTTTTGAAATTTGTAAACAAAACAACATAAAAAAGAGAGATCCAAAATATTTTATAATCTTTTTACATGCTTACCACATGCTTTGCAAAAAAAGGGCTCAACTTCAATTGCATAAAAGGGGCCCAAATTCAATTTCTGATATCACATTATCTCCTGAGAACTGCCTGGAGCAATACCACACACAGAGTTGGGGTAGCACCTGATCAAGAATGAGTTCGTCCCCCCAAAATAACAAATCTCCCCAGACAACAAGAATAACAACAAAATAAGCAAAATAGAATAGAAAATCTCTATGTAGCAGCACAATCTTTGAACAATAGAGTGTCATTGAAACCTTATATTTTTAACTTTTAATTAATTAAACTTAAAATTAAATTTATATACCCAGTTCTGTAACTGAAATCATTTAAAATGGATATTTTAATTTTATAAAAATGCAGGTACATATATATACATTTTACAACTATATGCATAGATTAACATATACTTTGGTACATATGTATGTGTGTGTGTTCAGTATCTTAAACTTTTTCCCCTTACAACCTTTTATGACTGAGACATTTTTGTATAATCATGGGTATTTAGGGGACCACCCCCAGTGGTGATCAGGGATTTCTCTTGGCTCTAAGCTCAAAAATCACTTCTTATGGGGCTCAGGAGACCACATGTGGTGCCCTAAATGAAACCCTGTCAGTTGTGTGCAAAACAAGTGTCTTACATGCTATACTATCTCTCCAGTCATAAATGACATTTCTTTTTAAAAAATTTAATTAAAAATCAGTTACTCTCCTCCTTTTACCTTACTGATTGATTTATAGAGTATTTTTAAATCTTTATGTGCATATTTCAGTTTTATTTTATTTTCATTAGTGAACCAATAAGCATCTCTTTTGCTATAAAAGCAGTTAATGATTTACAAAAATAATCTAAAAACTGAGGGTTTCTATTTTTTCCAAAACCAAGATGTTTATAAATCACGTCATAACAAGAACCCCAAAGCAATTCTTTTCATCTCTATCCAGAACCTGTGCATGTCTCTCTGCAATATCCAACACTGCCAAGCAACAGGAATCAACGGAGGGGACTGTGGCAGAGATTTAATGAGTTATCGATGAACAAATCTCCTGCAGTGCTCTCTAGGGCGTCTCACTAATGACTCAAACTGAGAAGCATTGCTGGGGTTGAGGATGAAGTGGAAAATTAATGGGTAGGGATGGTATTTGACCTGTCACAGTCCTGGTGTGTCTGTAGTTAGTAAGGAACATTATTGGGTAGAGATGTGAATATTTTGAGATCCTCACTTATTCCCCCTATTATTCATTCCCTGCAAATGTCTCAAAACCTAACTACATATCAAGTTTGGGATTAGGTTCCATACACACATTCTATTGAAATAGAAACAATCATTCCTGTCTTCTTGGAAGTAAACTGCTACCAATATACTTACCTGTTTGGTATCCTATTATTTAAACATATGGGGTGAAAGATTATACTTTATTATAATTTTTATGTTTGTTTTTTGGTATTAGGAGCCCATCCTGGCTCTGTTCTCAGACGTTAACACTGGCAGAGCGGTGGGACCATGTGGTCCATGGATTGCAACCAAAATCTAGTCACAGGCAAAGCAAGAGCTATTCCCTATGCTGTTTCTCCAGAACTCTCCTTACTCTTTTATGTATGGAAACTTTCAGAAGAAAAACACAAAGAGGTAGAGTCCACTGTCAATGTCCAGGAAACATGAATTTTAAAAAATCCTAACATATCCTCTATGACTGAGAAGGTCTTCAATTACTTCTATTTGTCTGATATGGCACCTAGGAAATAGCACTGTCTGTCACTTAAGAGATGTGATGTGGATTCTGAGAAAAAACACAATCAACAAAGAAAAAAGAAACATCATGTTGAAGATGATGAGTATAAAAATGTGACAGTGTGAGTATGCTCTTAAGAAAAAACTAGGAAAGCTTAAATAATCTATAAATAAGACATGGGACTCATCCATAAAGAATTGCTTCTGAGAAATAAAAAGAGTTTCCCAGTAATTCATGCTTTAGTAACCCAAAAAAGGAGCCCTCTTAAAATAGTGCATATTATTCAAACAGTCTGTTTACAAAACTCTAGGGGAAAAGTTCATTGTTGACCTCTCATACTCAAATATCAAAATTAAATTGTCACAACAAAATTAAATAGACAAGGAAATAAGAACAAAGTCACAAAATGTGGGAAAGTTTACTCTTAGCCTTGAGTATATAGGAATTGTTCCAGATTTTAGATAAAATAATAGAAAATTAAAATCTTAATCACTTTTACTCAATGATACAAATATATGATGATAAATGATAAAAAGCAGAAAGTTCCCTGAAATGTTTTCTCAACAACTTAGTCTTGTGTAGAAAATGGCAGCCCACTAAAAATATACAAATTTATGTTGTAATTAATGCATGAAAAATGAGATGGACAATGATGAAGGCAATCAATGTGACTGGAATATGAGGCATTACATTAATCATCAGGGAGCCAAATTTCAACATTAACAAAATGCATCATCTTTAATTTCATAGTTACCATCCAATGCAAATAGAACAAAACATACAATTAAGTCCTTTAAAATAGTTGGATTAGGTCATTGCATTTTTGGTCAAACCCTTTCCTTTAAAAGACAATGGATTTCTTCATAGGAAACTCCTGTTGGCAGGCCTACTTTTGAATACTGTCCATTGATTTTTGGATCTTCCCTGAAGGAAAATGCCCAAGAGTCCGAAAATAGAATTCTCTTTTGAAGGTGGCATATTAGAATATAAAAGAAAAGATTTTGTCTCTTCCTGTTATCACAAAAAAAGCTTTTTATATTTTATTATGGCATATTTGCAATTAATTTAAGGAGTTGCATTTAATCAGACTAAGAAAGTTCCCTTTTATTTCTTACTAAAAGTTTGTATCTTGATTTAAATTTAATTGTAAATTTTTATAATGATAATATAATATATAATATAATTTCCACTTTAATCATTTAATGTGGTAAATTACATTCATCAATTAAAAAAATTTTAACTATCCCTGATTCTTTTTTTTTTTGCTCTTTTTGGGTCACACGTGGCGATGCACAGGGGTTACTCCTGGCTTTACACTCAGGAATTACCCCTGGCAGTGCTCAGGGGACCATATGGGATGCTGGGAATAGAACCCGGGTCAGCCGCGTGCAAGGCAAACGCCCTACCCGCCGTGCTATCGCTCCAGCCCCTATCCCTGATTCTTAAACTGCTTCTGATACATTGCATTTCTAAAATCAGATAATAAATCTTTAAATATTTTGAAAAAATAAAGTACCTTTTAAAAAAATTTAAATAAAAGAATGGCCTGTAGTTCCCCCAGGTTGCACTTTTTTTATCAGTTATTGATCTAAAGAGAGCGCATGTGGGCTGGATCTGTAGCACAGTGGGTAGGGTGCTTGCCTTGCTCAAGGCCAGTAAGAGCTCAATCTCAGCCACTGCGATGGTTCCTCAAACTTTGTCAATAGTCATCCCTGAGCACAGAGTAAGAACTAAGCCCTAAGCACTTCCCATTTTTGACCCCCAAAATAAAAAAAAAATAAAAGCAAAAATATAAATTAGGTTAGTAATGGTCTCATGAAGATTGTAATCTACTGATGTCCATTCACTGGGACTCTGGGAATTTAGTTAATATTTCTATTTTAGAGGGCATTTCCCCCTTGAATGTTTGATAAACTTTTACTGGTAAGATGTCAGTAGAACTGGGTGACTGATACAGAGAAACCAGTATCTTTTTCATTTTTTGGGTATACCTATAATTATTTTAAAATAAACATTCTAAACATTTCTAAACATCATTGTTGATGCTTTTAGATTCTGATTTCATATATAAGGAGCTTAGAAGTTTTCACTCCATCCTGCTAAGTAAACAGCTGAACAGACAGACTGGAAAACAACAAAAACAATAACAATAAAAACCCCTATAATTCTTTGGATCCATAAGAGAGGGAAAGTCAAGTTTCTACCTCCAGATTTGGCAAATAGGATAATTAGCAATTTACCAAAACATAATCTGAGAAGCAGGAATCATCTCAGGATCCAGTGCTGAGATAAAGCGCTGGACCATAATTTAAAAATGTCTTCTATACAGAAGTAAAACATTAAGACGTTATATTATTCAGGTATGCATCACTGAAAATCACCATGCGACTGCACTGCATTATTTTCACCGAAGTCAAGTTCAACTCCTCATGTGCTGTTGTTGAAGACTCAGAATAGATAAACATGTGTCAAAAAACTCTGCAGAGAATCAGCATTGAAAGCCTCACAGAATATTGAGGCATTTATGTCCAGGAGTTTTACCAGGTTCCAGATTCCTAATTAAATATCACAGAAAATATGCTTCCTGTTTGAAAAGAGGGCAGGGAAAAGGGTAGGAATGAATCATTTTGAAATATATCAGAAGACAGTTCTTCCTAACAAAGAGCACCTCCGGGGGATCTAGTTAACTAGAACCTAACCTGCTGGGGAATTATTAAAAACCTAACTGACCCATGGAAGAAGAATACCTCGATCTAGCTCACTGCATTCAATCCAAACTGTCTAAAGGTATTAGCAGGAAAATTTCCCATGACTGGTGGATTCCCGATGAAAAGAATTATGCAACTAAGCTTAGACAAATCATGCAAATTTTTATTCGTACAAGTCCAGGGGAAACAAATTTCCAAACAACAGAAGTTCAGGCTGACTTGGACAATGCAGCATTCTTCTCAAAATGGTGCACTGTCAATGATCCCTTACAACTTCCGACTTGGTGAAGGACAAAGCAGCGACAGAGGGCTTCCGTTGGCCACCTGGCACTATGGGATAAGCTTGGGGAGGTAACTGTTAAACATTTGAAAGCTCTTGTTTATTTTCCTGCCCTATGTGTGTGTGAGAAGGATGGGAAAAGTGACCAGTGTTGGTAAGAGTTATGCAGTTGACTTTTCATCTGCCTAGCAGAGTCACAAGTGGCTGTCATCGTGCTTCTGTGCCAAAGGGGCACTGACTCTCACCAAATGCCAAGAGATATAATATAATACATTGACAATGACAACAAATAAACAGTGACTCTAACAGAGAGGAAAACCTGTAAGCACTTGTGAAGTTTACATTCTTAAGTCCTTGACTTAAAGACCAAGCTGTGATCATGCAATTACAGACTTTGCCCCTGCACACTTTGCCATCATGTTACCTGAGAGGTACTTCTAGAAATTCCTTTTTACTGGTAAATTAGGTAGTCTAAATGTTTAAGGTATCATTGCCCATTAGAACTTTCAACCATTTTGATTCTAACTTCAAAAGTAAAGTCTAACTATAACAGGCCTTCCCTACTGGGTATGGCTTTGGAGCTCAGAATGTCCTTGATCTAGCTTTGCATCCTCCTAGTTCCTGGTTAATGGCAACTAGTGTTAAGTCTATATTTAATTTGCAAACATAATTTTAACTTCCCAAAATTTAAAAAACCGGCCATCTAATTTTTAAGGCAGACATATGAGTATTCTACATTTATTTCCAAGTAAAAGCAGCACAAGTACCTGAGGAATCAGAGATGAAACATGGGTGTTTCTTTATTTCATGGACAACTTTACAAGTTTCTGAACAATTCCATTGACCTCAGCCACATTTCTGATGCTATCTCCAGCATTTCTTACATTGTCCAAGTCAGAATACAGAAAAATATCTTTTTCACATTTCTGAAACTAGGTCATTAACTAATAGGAAACAATGGCGCATTTTCCAGCTCTACTGTTGTACTAATCTGTAGTAACTACCTGCTAGTAGTAAAGAAGATAATTAAAATTCTTCCATCTCATCTATCCCATTTGCACATAAAAAAATAATGGGCTAAGATAAAGAGAAGTATGTGTGGAAATTGTCTGATATATGTCAAGCCAAAACAATATATTTTTGTGACTGCTTAAAAAAGTAGAGTGATTTTTATATATTTTTAAATTGACCCTCAATTAGCTCTGACTTGTCTTATGTGTACAGTCTGGTCATGTTAATGTTAAGAAACATTTCAATACTGAAGTAGAAAACTTCTGTCATTTTTCAACCTTATGCACTTTCCAGCTCACTTCCTCTGATTCCTAGAAGATCTTTAAGAATCATTTCTACACAGCTAACTTCTCCTCTTCAATCCTAGGCCACGCAATACTCTCCAGTCTGCCAGTCTCCCGTTTATGAAAGATGAAAAGATGTTAGGCAGTTTCATACTTTCCCCGCCCCCCCCAACACACACCCCGGTCATGTTCCATGTTCCTCTGCCTGGCTATGCATGCTATACATAGTTAAGGGGAGAGTGGTGGGTTTTTCATGCACTTTTGAATTCTTGAGAATTGTATGAAAGATTTGTGTACAGAACTCAGAAGTTTAAGAAATTTAAATTCAAGGAACTGGGTTCAGGTGCCTCTCCCATGTCCAGACATCTCATTTTTACCCACGTACAACATCACTCATCTTGTCTCTGGATACCTGGTTCATTGTATGACATTCTAAGACCTATCCCTTCCAGCTGCTCACCTCCAGTGGATGATGACATCATCTTGTCCCAACACCGTTCTCTAGACAGTATATACTTTCCTAGTCTGAAATCTTGTCAATGAACCTCTCTTGAACTGTACCCCACTGGTTCCCTGTCATCCTAACTTTCCTTAGTCTCATGACATCATATGTACTAGAGATCCCTGCTATCCTAATGTCTCTGTGTAAGAGTCCTACCTTTTTCTGCTATTTTTCTGCACATACAAGCGCTATCTTACTCTGGGCGTACAAGTTATCTTTTATTCTGGGAATAGTATGTAAAGAAAGTGAGGAAGAGCCTGACTTTTATATTATGGGGGCCTTCTTTTATTTTCTACTCTCTCTCACCACCTACAATCCCATTATCTATTTTGATTGGATACCTTTTGACATATGGAATTTAGACTGACCAATCAAAAGAACTCATTCTCCTGACTCTCTTTTCTTCCCCCACACTGTTTCACCATCACCATCAGCTTGCCTCCTTGATGCAAAACTGTGACATTTTTCTCATGCTTACCACCACCACCACCAAAATTTAACTAGTAGCTAAAATCGTTCAGCACTATGCCACTCACTGACAGCTACCCAGCAGACTTCCACTGGTTTCATCTTTCACCTTCGAAACCACATGGCCTTCTCATTTCTCTCTCAAAAAACTCACACCTCTACTGATTCTATACACAGAAACAGACTTCTCTTTATTTTTCTTTTCTCTGCAGGAATGGGTGGTGGGTGGGCTCCTAAACCATGATCAGAAAGTACCCCTGTTGGTGATTCTTGGACAATTGGGCTAGGGACTGAATGCAAGGGCGGAAGGACACAACATTGCTTAGGCCACCTGTGAGCTGTATGCAAGTTATGCACCTTAACCTCTATGCTCTCTCTCTGGCCCCCAGACTGTTTTGCTTAAACACAGATTTACTCATATTTCTCTCCTTTGGCTCTGATAAAACATTCTAGGCTTTTTCCTACCACTGAGTAAATTGTGAAAAATAGTCCCCTTAAGAAAACCTCCCTGGGGCTGGAGCGATAGTACAGCAGGTAGCGCCTTTGCCTGGCACGCGTCTGACCCAGGTTCAATTCCCAGTATCCCATATGGTCCCCTGAACACTGCCACGAGTAATTCCTAAGTGCATGAGCCAGAAGTAAGCCCTGTGAATCTCTGGGTGTGACCCAAAAGGCCAAAAAAAAAAAAAAAAAGAAACCTCCCAGACCAAGGTAGTCCTTTAGATATAATCATCCTAGCTTAGTTTAGGTAATGAGGTCTGCAAATATGGTGCAGGCAGAAAAAAGTCTTGCTACAATAGAATAGAGAATTATCATGACAATAATACTGCACATTAAAGGTGCCTGCTGATTGATTGCTTTTCATCCTATGGGCACAGCTATATAAATATCCTAGTCTTTGCTCTTACTGTACCTGCTAACTGTTCTTAATATACCTGTTATCATGAACAATAAATATATTGTCACATATCTGGACGCAGTGAGCCAAGGTGAAAGAGCAGAAATTGTATTCAATAAATTGCCAGCCTCTCCCTTTGTTCCAGACAGGCAAGGCTACCTTGTGACCTGGACAGTCTCATTCTTTGCAATCAATTGTACCTACAGGACCAGAGGTCAAAGGTGCCAAGCCAACTGGCTTATTGTGGTAAATCGCCACAGCAAATAAATTCAAGTCTATGAATCCTACCTAAACGACAGTATTTCCACAACTGACTCTTCTGAACGGCCTCTAATCTCTGACTCATTCTCTTCTTGCTCTCTTAAATGCAGTTACCTTTTTTTGGCTTCCTTTGGCTCACTGTGTTTCTAGAAATCCCACCCTGTCTCAAGGTCTTTGCAATTTCTCCAGAGAAAGTGATTTTTCCTCCCTTGAAACCTATCATCTTTCACAGGTGCTCTTTCATATTAATGTTCTCAGACTTCTTAGGTGTCAGTAAGAGGGAGAGTGTGTGGTGACAGTCTGACAGCTTTCAGTTTACACCTTTGAATTGACATTTGTCAACTCTGTAACCTTAGTTGATTGAATGACTATGTGCATTAATTTGTAGACTATCCATCTAAACTTAAAATAACAGAATTTACATCTCCAGTCTTGTGTAGGAATAAATGAGAAAGACTGGGCCAAAGTATCACGCTCTTAAACATCACATCTTATATATCTAGCTAAAATTGTTTAATAAGAGTCTGCAGAAGGATTATTTTTTTGGCTGGCCAGCATCCTTTCCACCTCCTTTTAGTAACAGTCTTCTGGGAGATTATTACTCCTCATTACATTCAGTCCTGAAGAAACTATAAATCAAGGTGCCTGGCCTTCCCTGCCGAGCTTGTAAGCATATTACTTAAGCTGCACAAACTAGATTTTCTGTCTTGGGACTTTGTCCTTTAAAATGATTAGTGAAAGTCTGAAAAAAATGAATAACTGGAGTCTTTCCATCTCTCTCAAGATAATCTTCCTCCAAAAAACCGATTGCATATTAAGCTTTTGTTCACTGGAATGTCCGATTTTGTTCCAGCTGATTCTGTTTTGCTTCTACTTCTTTGGTATTTTCCTTCATACTATAACTTCTCTTATTACATTTCATTTATCTTGAGTTAGCAGAAATGAATTCTTTTGTTTGTAACAAAAGGATCTTAACTTGGGTGCATAGCATCTATTGTTTGATGTTCAAGAGACAAAATGCAATGTCTAGCACTTATAATTTTCATTAATCTTTTTGTGAAATAAAATAATACTTTTATTTCTGTTGGCCTTATCCTTGAACATTTTAGTTCATGTTCATTCTCCTTATTATAAATCAGAAATCTTGAATGCTTTTCTTTAATTTCTAATCTAAAATACAAATGCATGCCCATTTTACAGCTTCCCCAATATTATGAAAATGTTATTTACATTGACATAAAAAGTAAGACTGTAGATGACAAGTTAAAAAAAGTGACTAGGACACCATAGAGATTGCTCAAAGGATATGTTGCAAGAGATTCAGGTTAGAGCCCTGGTACTCCAGAGCACTTGATCTACTGAGCGTCATCAGGAATAACCCAAAAACAGAAATCCAGGACTGCTTGAAAGCTGCATAATGTACCCAAAATGAAAAATAAATAAATAAATAAATAAATAAATAAAATAAAAGAGGTGGGTTTTTTTCTTGCAATAAATGAGACTAAGGCAAACTAAAATTCCCATTATCTTTATTATTAGATTAATTTCAAATTTGTTTATTTCTGTTATAGGAGTTTTGCCTTGACTGTCACAAGCTTACCAGCATAGTTTTTGTTTGTTTGTTTTAATGTCCATTTTATACTTTATAGCCCATGGACATTTATGGATATTTTATAGCCCAGTTCTCCCTCTCGGAGAACCTGGCAAGCTACCGAAGTTTTCCTGCCCACATGGGAGAGCCTGGCAAGCTCCCCGTGGCATATTTATATGCCAAATACAATGATGGCTCTCATTCTCCTGACCCTGAAAGAGCCTCTAATGGGGCGCCATACAGAAGGACAAGTAAAGAGAGGCTGCTAAAATCTCAGGGCTAGGATGAATGGTGAAGTTACTGGGGCTGCTCAAGCAAATTGAGGATCAAAGGGATGATAGTGATAATGATAGTGTTTTAATGCAGGTGACTAATTCTTACCAAAGACCATGTTGTGAGGCCTGGCATACCAGTGTTTATTTATTATGTTCTCAGGTGATTTTTATGCACAATAAAAATATGGACAGTTCGCAAATCAGAGAAGTAATCCATTATGCAAAATGTTTGAAATGAAGCATTGATCTTTAAATGACACCCGTCAAGTTTAGAAAATATGTCAGTTTGAGATGAGTGTGAACACTCCAGTAAAATAAATGCTCTTGCAAAACACCAACACTCTACCATTATTTCCTCATTAAAATATAATAGTGCCAAGTACTTGCCTCCTTCCAAGTAAAAGATCTTTAAAACCAGAGTGAAATTTTGAAAGCACGCCTTCAAATAGCATCCATCCGGTAGCCTGTGTAAGCTCATTTCCCGTTTCTGTTTGGTGGAGTTCCTGGGCTATTTTGAGAACCAATGGGTAATTAAGAATCAAGTGCCAATTCAGGTGTTTGATTTGGAAACTCAGTCTTTAATCCCCATCATTTCCAAATCCAGGGCAAGCCCTCTCAGAAATTGGCAAGAAGAAAACGAAAAACATTTATACAGGCGAGAGGCAGATTCACGGGGCTGCAGGTGGAGCCTCTGGAGCTGCCAGGAAAAGTAAGACACCTGCTCTGTCCTTGAGTCCCCTTTGATGGTGGGAAAAGGAGAACAATAGGGTCTGCTGTGGCATGAAGCTGGGTGCAGTTACAAGTAAGTGAGATTAAAGAGCGCTGTGGGGAGTTTGCCCTTTCTGAAAGGTCAGAGTGGTCTGTGCAAGTAAGACACTCTGCCTGGTCGCCCTGGGCAGCTTTGGTTAAATGCAAAAAAAAAAAAAAATCACTGGAAAAGTTACACACCTGACAGAATCAGTCATTAACACCTTAGGAGACATTACTTCAGCAGACATATAATTAACTCCTTTTTCAGGTCAGCTCAGTGGTTGTCTCTGGGATTTTTTTACTATATGACATTGTACTGAACGAAGCAGGATTTGTCTCAAACTATGGGGTAAAATATTGAAGCAAAACTGATATAGTGATTGATGGAGAGTCGTGGCAATCTGGTGGTGGGATGCAATGATTTTGCATGTCTGAGGTTGAGAGAGGGTCCAGTAGGTAGGGCACTTGCCTTGCATGTGGCCAACCTGGATTCAATTCCCAGCCCCCCATATGGTTAGTCCCCCAAGTCCCACCTGGAATAATACTTCAGTGGAGAGCCAGGAGTAAGTCCTAAACACAGACAAGTATGGCCCCCAAACCAAAAATAAACAAAATAATTTTGCACACTGATACCATAAAATTTGAATGACATTATAACCCCTTTTTCCAAGCTATGGTTTTTAAATGAAAAAAATTTAAATACCTTTTTTCAAAAAAGATCACTCGAAAAGCTAGAGAAGAAGAAGAAGAAGGGGAAGAAGAAGAGGAAGAAGAAGAAGAAGAAGAAGAAGAAGAAGAAGAAGAAGAAGAAGAAGAAGAAGAAGAAGAAGAAGAAGAAGAAGAAGAAGAAGAAGAAGAAGAGGAAGAAGAAGAAAAAGAAGAAGAAGAAGAAGAAGAAGAAGAAGAAGAAGAAGAAAAAGAAGAAGAAGAAGTAGAAGAAGAAGAGGAGGAGGAAGAGGAAGAAGAAGAAGAAGAAGGAGGAGGAAGAGCAAAGGAAGGAAGGAAGGAAGGAAGGAAGGAAGGAAGGAAGGAAGGAAGGAAGGAAGGAAGGAAGGAAGGAAGGAAGGAAGGAAGGAAGGAAGGAAGGAAGGAAGGGAGGGTGGGAGGGAGGGAGGGAGGAAGGAAGGAAGAAGAAAGAAAGAAAGAAAGAAAGAAAGAAAGAAAGAAAGAAAGAAAGAAAGAAAGAAAGAAAGAAAGAAAGAAAGAAAGAAAGAAAGAAAGAAAGAAAGAAAGAAAGAAAGAAAGAAAGAAAGAAAGAGATTTTAATAAATTGTTGAAAGAAACAGCTGAATAAGGTAGACTCTGCCTGGTAGCAATAATGAATCCTCAATGTCCAGGGAGTAATGAGAAAGCTCTGAGTCCAAAGCACTCCAGATATAGCCAGAGGACTTAAAAGAAGAGGCTGTGAGCAGTATTTAGAGTAAGACAGAGAATTTTATTGGTGGTGGTAAATGTACACTGGTTGAGGGATAGGGAGTTGTTGGAACATTGTATGGCTGATACCTGATCACGAACAGCTTTATAACTGTGTATCTCATGTGATTCAATTAAAAATTTTTCAAATTGGGGCTGGAGTGATAGCACAGCGGGTAGGGCATTTTCCTTGCATGCGGCCGACCCAGGTTCAATTCCCAGCATCCCATATGGTCCCCTTAGCACTGCTGGGGTAATTCCTGAGTGAAGAGCCAGGAATAACCCCTGTGTATCACCGGGTGTGACCCAAAAAGAAAAAGAATTTTTTCCAAATGAACAGGAAGAATAAAATACTGAGAATTTTAAAACTTTGCTAAGTAAAGAGAATCTTGGAAAGTATAGCATCGTCAGAATACTGCCAATTTGCAAACATTAATCAAGTCTGATAACCTGCCAGATATGGTTCAAGGTTGTTTGCAATTTACTAGCAGGTAACTTTCTCCTGTTGGTTAGGACCATGAACTCTAAAGTACAGATCGAAAAACAAAGCATCTTGGAACCAAGCAGCTTGCTGCAGAGATGCCTCCGGTCCTTGTGCCAGGCCAATTTAACTGAGGTGCTTCAGATGGGAGAAGGCATTGTCCCCCCACCTGCCCCCTAGGAATCCAGGTGGCCACTGAAAACCAGAACCAATGAAAAGCACAGGTACACAGGATCAGTGTTGGCAAACTCCAGGCTTCAAAAGATAGGGAACGGCCGGTCCTTCTCATCTCCCCATCCCTATGGGACCCTGCATGTCATGCCCACAAAGTTCCTATAGCTGCTATTTAAGCTCATTAACGGCCATGATCCAGAGATACACAAAAGAATCTTGGAACCAAGCAGCTCGCTGCAGAGATTTCTCCAGACATTCTGTATCACTGTATCACTGTCATCCTGTTGCTCATCAATTTGCTCAAGCGGCACCAGTAATGTCTCCATCATGAGACTTTTTGTTACTATTGTTGGCATATCGAATATGCCACAGGTAGCTTGCCAGGCTCTGCCGTGTGGGCGGGATACTCTCGGTAGCTTGCCAGGCATTCCGAGAGGGGAGGAGGAATCAAATCCGGGTAGGCCACATGCAAGACTCCAGACATTAATTATCTAAAATTTTAGAATTCTAGGTGCACAACATCTTATGCTATTCATAACAAGTAATACAAAATAAATTACCTAGAATCTGCCTTTATAGCAGTTTTGAATGGTGGTGGGGAAAATTCAAAATAATGGTGGTGGGAAGGTGTAATGGTGGTTGTACTGGTGTTAAAATATTGAATGTAATACGTTATTGTGAGCAATTTTATGAAAAGAAAATAAAAAATAATAATAAAGTAGAGAGCAATAATCTAATCTATCACTGGGAGTTTTGAGAAATGTGAATGTCAAGACCCCAGATATAGTCTCTAATATCATTATTGGGGGTATAACCTAGCCCTGTGCTTCTTTGTATTCCCAGTGAAGACTGAGAACTATTGTCAGTCACAAACTCAAGAGTGTATCAACATCTCTTGAAGGGTTAATAGGGAAGACAGAGACCTTGCCATGGTCTAGGGCTAACTTTAAAATGGGGCACAGTACTTACTGACCAAGTATGAGAACCACTGACCTACAGTGGCACTACATAGATTTGAGTTAGTACTTTACTGTCTCTGATCTGGGTGCCCTAGAAAGTTTTACATCTACCTGCACATCATTTTCCACACATGTGAAAAAATAATAAATTAGAACAAAGTAGGAAACATTTATGAGAGATGACTATGGATGCCTGGTTGTGAATCCTTTCCCTCTCCCTTGAGGCCTAGCTTAATAACAGACAGCTGTTTCAGTAGCTAAATTCTCTTCATTATAGAACCAGTGAGTGCTACCCCAGCCCCTCCTACCCTATTAAATAGGCTATTTCCCTAAAATGGGAGTGGCTACTGATTCATATACAAAGAGACTTCCTTGCATACTCTCCCTCAACCCTCACTCTCACCTCTATTATGCAAAGTAAGGATTTCCAAGCTTTCCTGTGCTTTTTAAGAACTTTATGAATCAAAGATTTCTAGGATCTAGTCTTACATTTTCTAAGTCTATTGATCTAAGTGTGGACCAATAATTCATGTATAACAAGTTCACAGGCTATAGAGATGACTGTCTGAAATACTTTGAGAATGACTAATGTAGAACATTTTGAGAACAGGGTTTCTGTCTACAGAAGTATTGATTTTGCAAAAGTTCTGAGCTGGGAACAAAAGGATTAGATACACTTTGATCTTCTACTATAAAGTTTTCCCAAATAATCTCTTTTTTATGTCTTAGCTATAATAGGCCACATGCCTATGGCTTTAATGGGAATTACACTTGCAGTCACATATAAAGTTATTTTAGCTATGCTAAAAAAGCATGTGAGTACTTAGAAGCAGAATGATTTTTAGATTTCAAAAGGGCAATCTCTTCTTGGGCACTTTTTTGTCCTATGCTGGAATTACTAGAATATACAAGCGTAAACCCCACTCTTGGAGGCCAGACATTTGGATTGAAAGTTAAAAAGTAAAAATAAGTATATCCACAAGTTACTATAATACTATAATAAATTCATAACTTAAAAAGCCTGCAATATGGGCAGGATGTTAGTAGATTGGATATCCTTAGGGAAGGGCAAAGACGATGATTACTTTTTGTCCTCATAGATGTCCATCAGGCAAACTAGTGAGACCCCACAGTGCTTCCCCCAGGGAACAGACTGGGTGCGGTTCCTGGAGGGCCAGCGAGCAGGGCGCTTCGAAGAGGCCATGGTGCCGTAGCCCCACTTGGGGGCTCCTGCGTCGGGGGCGGGGGTCCTGGGCTGTCGCTATGGCCTTGAATACTACTTTAAGTAGGACAATCTCCTTGATGGATTTCACCTTTGATTCATTTTTTGGTCTATCAGACTGGGAGTTTTGTGTGTGGGGTTTGTAGCCAGATACTTTGTTGTATTGATATATTGTTTCTAGGAGGCTTTTTGCAGGCTCTGTAGTCTTCTCTACTTGCATATTTCTGTGTGTTGGAATTAGGCCCTAATTCATACATGCCGTATCAAAGAGAAAGCTCCCTGTGCTCTACGGAAGAGTGTCTGTCACTGCTTTGAAGAGGCCAGCCCATGTGTTTTCCCTAGTGTTTGTGTCTCTTCCTTCTTGCTGCTTTAAGTAATCTGTCTGTGTCTTTTGGTTTTAATATTTTGGTTACTCTAAGTGTTGGGTTTGTTTGATTCTATTTCTTTTGGTCCTCTTCAGACCTCCTTTGGAATCTGTTCAGGGCCTCTCTCCAGAGATGAACAAAGTTCTCAGTTATTACTCCTTCTACCAGTAGCTTGGCAGCCACGCCCTCAAACTACCCCCAGCACCATGTAATCTCATCAACGGCCAAGATCCAGAGACTCTAAAACAAAGCTGCCTGATGAGAGCAACGCAGAATCTCCTGCCCCTGTGCCAGGCTGTCTTCACTGAGGGCCCCTCGGAGTGGGACTGGTTGAGTTTCTCTCCCCGCCCCTAGCAGAGCCCTGGCAGCCAAAAGCCTCCAGAATCCAGTCACAGCCATGCTCAAGGCCACTCTCCACACACTCGGATGAACCTCATTCATGAGGGAACCGACAGAGCAACCCAGAGCCTGGCAAGCTACCCGTGACATACATGACTTACTTGACATGCCCAAAACAGTAACAACAACATGCTCTTCATTTTCCTGGAGCGAGCCGACACCATTGAGCTATACTAACACGCAACAGGGACAAATGAAGACATTACTGGTGCCCACTCAAGCAAATCGATGAACAACGAGATGACAGTGATACAGTAATACATAAGAAGTAAAATTTACATAGCACCCAAAGATACATGCCTCATTTCTCTCAATGGGAAAAATGGTGGGGCCAAAAATACAATAAGTGATACCAAACAAGAGGTACTTTTTTCCAGAAATCATTCCTCATTATCTGAGAGAATCTTGTCCTCTTGAAGCATCATCACAAAAAAACTTAAATGAAGATACATATGACCATTTTCACTGAAAGGATATGGCAGCTACCACTACCTAATTCCTGATCCTGCCAAGAAGTGTCTATCCTCGTCCAATCACCTCCAATAATGTTTAACAAATGCTCTGGGCCAGACCACCCAGTTACTGGTAGGAAGAAGGAAACAAGGGTTCCCAGGGCCCGTGTTTTTCTTTCTGACAATGTCAGGAAAGAATGAAAGCTATATGTTAAAATATCAGGACTTTCCTCATTTAAAATAAATTGCATCCAGAGTCTTATAACATTACTGTTGGTGGTTTGGGTGATGTTGGACACAAAAATGGCTAGATTTTCCCTTTCAAATATCAGTGAAACTACCCACTAGACATGCTACACAATCAGAATTAAAATAAGGCCTGGGTTAACCACTCTCTTAGTGGGACTCATGTGACAAAAACATGGGCCTCCTCAGTTCCTAATTTGTCATAAAAGCAGTAAAATATTCAGTATTTTTCTTCTGTAACTTAGAATAGTATCTTCAAATGAGCTCTCTTCAGGAAACCTACAAATGTTTATAGTCTGAGGTCACTCTGGAATATTTTCTTATTGTTAATGGAAAATAGATCTTGTTTGATTTGATTATAACAATTTCTTTTTATTTATTTTAGTGATTCATTAATTTATTTTTATTTGGAGTGCTCATACTCAGTGGTGCTCAGAGTTTACTCTTGACTCCGTGCTCAAGTGTCACTCCCAGCCATGCTCAGAGGACCATATGTTATGCAATGCCAAGGATCAAACTGGGGTCAAGTTGCATAATCTAGGGATTTATAATTCTTTTTATTAAAGGACCATGATTTACCAAGTTACTCATAGTTGAGTTCCAGGCATATGATGTACTTGCACCAGTCCACCGCTAGTGTCAATATCTTTCCACCAGTTTCCCCAGGTTCTCCCGACCTCCCTACCCCCAACAACCCAAACTCCCATCTTAAGAGGCACATTTTAAATTTTGTTGTTTCAGCTAAATATTTTTAACAATAGAAGAATATTGGGCTGGAGCGATAGCACAGCGGTAGGGCGTTCGCCTTGCACGCAGCCAACCCGTGTTTGATTCCTCCGCCCCTCTCGAGAGCGCGGCAAGCTACGGAGAGTATCCTATCCCGCCCGCACAGCAGAGCCTGGCAAGTTACCCATGGTGTATTTGATATGCCAAAAACAATAAAAACAAGTCTCACAATGGAGACATTACTGGTGCCCGCTCAAGCTAATGGATGAGCAACGGGATGACTGTGACTGACTGACTGAGAATAATATTATTATTTTATCTGTTGATAATCACTACACCATGCTTACTTCATTGTGCTTCATTACACCCTACAGAGTGCTGGGTTCCTCAGCCTTTACCCTTATATCCCTTCCCATACTACCTTCTCATCACCAACATATTTACAGTTCAACTGACTATCTCTCAGAATAGTTTCCACTGGGAATTGTCTAATCCCTGTTTTGTTTCCTTATAATCTGTAAATGAATGAAATCACTCAATATTTTTACCTTTCTTTCTAACTCACTTCACTTAGCAGGACCCTCCAGTTCTATCCAAATTATACCAACTTCATGATTTTATCTTTTCTCCTGGCTGAATGCTATTCCATTGGGTCATATTGGCACAATGTCTTTATTCATGTTTTTGTCAGTTGTTTTCCCCCACCAGATTTGGCTACAATAATTAAAGTCGCAATTAACATAAGTGTGCATGTGTCCCTTTAGATTTATAATTTGGTGTTTGAGGTATTTGACTAGGAGTGAAATTGCAGGATCAAAGGGAAGCTCTATTCTTAATTATTTTGGGGAAATCTCTAAACCATTTTTTACAGAAGCTGAACCAAATATTAGTCTTGCCAGCTGTAAGAACTCCTTTCTCTTTTGCCACATATTTGTAGTCACTTACTGTTTCTAGATGGGTTTCTTTTATTTTTTTTATGTAGGTTATTCTCACTGGTACGATGCGCTCTGATACCTCATTGCCATTACGATACCTAGGCTGATTAGAATATCTTTACTATAAGGAACTAACACCCTGAAAAATTGGGACAATTGGGACAGGAAGTATAATGAAGCGACAATTCCTGGGTAAGCATGGATAAAGTTCTCTGAGAGTTTAGATATAGTACACTAAGATTATAATAAATTTTAAATGGTACATATTTAATGCATATTTGAAGTACAAGCATATTAGCATTATCTCTACATTTCTACACTATTGCCATTAAACTATTTTGGAATAAGAAATCATATCTCTGAAAACCAGAATAATCATAGGCAGCTGAAATCCGCTTACATAACTAGAATAATCACTACTATTTTCATGATCATATAATTGATTAGATTATATAAATATGAAAATTTGTCTAGATGAATCTTCTTTCTCATGACTGAAATTCTAATAAGAAGAGCTGAAACTGTGGGGCTGGAGCGATAGTACAGCGGGTAGGGCATTTGCCTTGCACACAGTTGACCAGGGTTATATGGTCCCCGAAACATTGCCAGGCGTAATTCTTGAGTGCAAAGCCAGTAGTAAGCCCTGTGCATCACCGAGTGTGACAGAAAAAAAAGAGCTGAAACTGTTAAAGGCTTGTCTTCATGTCAATATTTACTAGTAAACCTCCGAGTAGAGAGAAATTAATGGGTGTTTGTTAGTGTGTCATCTTGATCATGATTCACATTTTGGTTAAGATCTACATTAGATTGCCAATATTTACAGAAGATTTAGAATACCCTGTAATGAACTGGGTTATGGCATTCAATTTATTTTTTACAAACTCTATCACCTCAAATCTTAAGGGAGTCTTCACAGAGTTGACTATGATCAGTGTAGACAAAAAGAGAGAAAGGAGAACCAAATTGATTGTCAGTCTTAGCAAAGTTTATTGTTATAAAGATTGAGATGCTTTAGCTGACAGAATGTTAGTACAATTTATTGCTTATAGTTTTCTGACAGTGATAGAGGAGATCCAAAATTATTCAACAGAACATCACTATATTACTGCAATCCCATCGATCATCAATTTGCTTGAGCAGGCAAGTCCATTGTGAGGCTTGTTGTTACTGGTTTTAGCATATCAAATATGCCATGGGTAGCTTGCTAGGCTCTGATGTGCGGGTGAGATACTCTCAGTAGCTTGCCAGGCTCTCTGAGAGGGGCAGAGGAATAAAACCTGTATTGGCTGTGTGCAAAGCAAATGCCTACCAGCTGTGCTATCACTACAGCACATCATCATCATCATCATCATCATCATCATCATCATCATCATCCCTTTGATCGTTGAATTTCTCGAACAGTCTCAGTAACATCTCCATTCGTCCTAGCCCTGAGATTTTAGGAGCCTCTCTTTACTTGTCCTTCCCAACGATGCTGCATTGGAGGCTCTTTCAGGGTCAGGGGGATGAGACCCATCATTGTTACTGGTTTTGGCATATGAATACACCATGGGGAGTTTGTGAGGCTCTCCTTTGTGGGCAGGAAACTCTCAGTAGCTTGCCTGGCTATAAGATGTTGAGCGGCCACAAAGCCGCTCTTCTGGGAGCTTGGTTTTAAGTCTCTGGGTGTTGGCTGTTGGTGAGATTACACAGCAAGGGGTCCCTGGTTGTGGCCGCCGAGCTACTGGAAAATGGGAAATCTGGGCAGAAGAGGCCCAGTCTCCATCTGAGCAGGCTTGGAGGTTTCAGCCCCGGGTCCCACACACCTGGGTTCCTCTGCTTGCCAGTACCTTCATGTGTGAGGCTTGTCTGAACGTGTGGAGAGGGGCCTTGAGCATGGTTGTGGCTAAGGTTCCGGAGGTCTTCAGCCGTGGGAGCTCTGCTCGGGGCAGGGAGGGAAGCTGAAGCCCATCCCCTCCAAGGGGACCCTGGGAAGACAGCCAGGTATGAGGGCAAGAGACTCTCTGCTCCAGCACAACAGAACATATATATATATATATATGTGTATATATATATATATGTTTTTTTCTATAATATATTATAGAAAAACTGTTTCCATAATACCTGCTCACAATCCTTCTTGTTTGGTTTTAACACTTCTTTTTGACATTAGTAACAGAGCCATTATAAAGATTAGCATACCCTTTGTTTGATGATTTTTCCCTTTTATTCAAATAACTAACAGTTGTGTGTCTTCACCAATATGTAAAAATCAGCATTTTGTCCAGAGAATGATCCTTCATCCATTACTTATTTATCAGTGTCTCTGACTTCTTATTCCCATTGAGACCCATAAGTAAATAGCATTATAACACAATGGCAACATGGATTTCACTATTTGAGTTTGCTCTTAAAATTAATAATTAATGTCAGTGGGATAGTAAAAGAGTTACAGTGCTTGCCTTCCATGAGGCTGACCCCTGCTATACTGGGTTTAAACTCATATGGTTCCCCAAGCACCACCAGGAGTGACCCCTGAACACAGGATCAGGAGTAAGCTTTGAGCACTGCCAAGAATGACTCCAAAATAATAATATAGAAGTAATTTGTAGATAATAGAGGCTTATTTCATTATTTCGCTCTAAAAAACAATCATCCCATCTACACTTTCTGTACCTGGGATGGATTTAGAATTGATTCTGATTTCTAGCATATTCTCCATTTAATGATATAGCTCGTGTAATATTCTACTCATATATAACAATGAACCAATTATTTACTGAAGAGTTTTATACTAACCTAAGACAAAGAAGCCACTTCTAAAAACAAAATTATATTTACTTTCTGAACACACTAAATTTTCTTAATTTGACTCAGATGAAAACAGTAACAATCTCAGTGACCTATCTCAAAATGCACATGATAGCTCTCAGCTCAAATTACACCTGCAATCAGCAGTTATTAAATCTAGAATGTGTTTTTTTTCAGTTCTGTGATAGGAATTTTTCTTAACCTTGGCCACACACTATTTCAGGGAATTTCAGAAATCCAATTCCTGCATGACCTTGAATCATCCAATAGGAATCCCTGAGAAGCGTCTCCATATTTTCTGAAGGCCCACTTGTACATCCAACACATAGATAGGATCAAAAAACAATCAGTTACAACAGTGGTTCCCAAACCTCAGTGTTTATCCAAGTCTAGAAGATCATATTAAAATGCAAAATACTTGATGTCCATTCCTAGGTTTCTTATTCAAAAGGTTTAAAGTGGAATTCAAGAATTCATTTCTAACAATTTCTCAAATGAAGTTGATGATTTTAGTTCTGGGACCACACCTGAAGAATCAATGTCTTACATTGATATTCCTGAAACTTTTATTAGCAGAAATAAAGTTCATTTGTTTACATTGTAGAGAAACTAGTTTAATACAAACAACCATTTTAATAGCATTGTATAATTTTTAATTTGACAAACTAATGGAAATATTGGTGACAGTGCCAAAGAGCACGTCTTAATGGCTCTGTCTCCCTCCTAATTACAGAAGAAATCTAACTCATAAAATATAGTTCAGATGTTTAAACAAACCACTTATATGGTACTTAGGTGAAATTGCAACCCTTGTAAAATAGTCCAGATTGTAATCAATTTCATGAAGTATCTGGTTTATTTCATCTAGTTCACTTGAAAATTTGAGCAGCTGGGCATCACAGAAATAGAATTGCATAATCTCACCTTGATTAGCAAGAGGCAATAATTCAAAATATTTATCTAGTTCATAGTGTTTTTCTCATTCCTCAGGAAATAACGTTTATCAGTTTTTTAAAAAAGTCTCCAGCTTCTCTGGTCTTCATGCCAGCTGAGGAATATCACAGAAATCCCCTCACATGACAATATAGCTTTGCAGCATTGTACCATATAAGATCTATTTTTTTCTTTGGAATTTTGCTTTTGACTGCCTATGTTATACCAATGGCTTTATGAGTGATTTTCTAAGACTTATAGACAGATGTTCATATTGTCTTTATTAATAGTGTGAAACAAAAATTATCAATTGAATCATAAATAAATGCTGCTATATTTTTACAATAAAGTACAGAAACTCCTCATTTAAGAAGACTCAACAAATAGCCTCTATAGGCAGTTGCTCTACAGTGTCTCCAGTCTATTCTTATTCAGGCATGAGGAAAAGGTGCCTCCAGGTGATTTGTGTCCCAAAATTTTCAAGTCACCCCCAGACAATGTGGAGCAGTAAAAACATCATCCTCATTGAGTTCTGCCCAACTTCCTAAAAGAATCATGAAAAATAATAGCTTTTAAAGTTGATAGCTTTGGAGGTATCACACAGCACTAGTAACCAGAGCAGTGTCTGTGAAAAATTTTAGTTTTATTATCATGTCTCTTGTTTTTTATAATGACATTTGACATTCTTACACCATTATCGCACAAACCCGTGAGCCAGTACCTGGGCATAAAAACAGAGCAGAGACTTTGAATCACGTGACTTAGATCCATCATTCCACTCATTCGGCTGAAATAGAAATTGAATGAGTGAATTGTAGCAGGTGTGTATTCAAAAAATTTAAATACGAGGGTCTCGACTCTCTTTCCACTTGCATTCAGTGGTCTTGCACTGCTTTCCCCACCTCAGGGCGACCGATGGCAATGGGCAGATGAAGGAGGGGACAGGGCCAGGCTAGTTGGTATCAATTTCAGTTTACTCCATTTTCATCTCTGTTCTCTCCTAATTCTCCTTCCCCGAAATTCCTTTCCTTCATTCCTCCTCTCTAGAATCCTGTTCCTACATTCTTTTCCATCCTCCATCTCCTGATTCTCCCCTTGCCCACTCTAATAGCCTTAATTATACCACAAAGCATGAGGGGTTGGAGATTACACATAGATGTAGTCATCCAATCAACAGATGTAAAGTCCTACCCTCAGGGGAAACTTATTCTAGGACATATTCTCATTCAGCAAGACGATCCACCTAAGCGTGAAATACCATCTGTGGGTGCATTTCTCCTTCCCTTAGTCCAATAATCATATAAACATTCATCTTAATTCTACTTCTTAATAATATTAGTCATTTTCTATGGACACAGGAAGAGATACATTAAGCTTATGGGGTGGCCGTCCTGGGGATATCTCGCTATAGATTTCAGACTACAGTGTTCAGGCCAGATTAGTGTTTCTTAACCGTAGCAGGGTCCTAATCTAGTTGTTACTCTTTGTATCATGGCAGAATTTGTTCATGATCATGCTCTTAACTTATAGTAAAATATTATGGCACTTTGGCCTGGCCCATTTGGCTTGGCTAGGGTAGCTCACAGCTTACCCTGGGTCCATCCAGTCCCTCATCAGGACCCTGCTTTTGGGTGTTAGGAACTAAGGGAAACCGAGGCTTCAGTTGAGAAAACAGATGCACAGAAATGAATATTATTTGGAGTCAATTAACTCCCAAGTTACAAAAGCATAGTATTAACTGTCTTCCTGTGTCTATACAAAAAGGACATAGCTCTGAAGTAAAAGGACATAAGGAGAAGAGAAAGGCAATATTTCACTTATGAATACAAGTCCAAGGTCCTTAGAAGGATCTGACCTTCAAGTTAACAAAGTCTGATTAGGGGATACAGTTGATTGACTGGTTGGGAAATCAGAGCACAAAGAAAGAGGTTGCAGATAAACACAGAGGAATGGGGGTGTCTCAGGTGCACTGTAATGGGTATTACTCAGTAAACCTAAACTCCTTACAACTAGCAAGAACGTACAAACCCATGGTAAGTCTAAACATTTTTAGAGCTATATTCCAATAAACAAAGAAACGGGAGTGTCTCTGGAGCACTGTGACGTGTATAGCCTGATAAACTTAAGCTACCTGTGGCAAGGGAGAAAGGACAAAACAATGTTAAGTCTAAAATGTTAGAGCTATATTCCAACACAGGTGATTAATGTTATGAGAATTACAAATATTTTTTGCCACAAAATTGACCTATTAATTAAATGATCCAGAGTAGGATAATATTGATTGCTTTTCAAACTTTTTCATTTAATTCTGTTATAGACACATATCACAAAACAGTAAAGAATAGAAAGGATTGCCTTTAATATTTAAAATATTTCCATAGAATTAGAAACTACGATTAGTTTCTTTTATCAATTAAAGCCATCTTGGGGATAGTTTGTTTTTACCAAATACATATATACAGGTAGTTAACTTTCAATGTCTATAATTAAAAGCTATTTAACCTTCAAGAATTTTTAAGAATTAAAATTAATTAATAGCACTGTAGCACTGTCATCCTGTTGTTCATTGATTTGCTTGAGTGGGCACCAGTAACGTCTCCATTGTTACTGCTTTTGGCATATCGAATACGCCATGGGTAGCTTGCCAAGCTCTGCCATGTGGGCGGGATACTCTTGGTAGCTTGCCAGGCTCTTTGAGAGGGATGGAGGAATCTAACCCAGGTCAGCCACATGCAAGGCAAACACCCTATCACTGTGCTATCACTAGCACTAAAATTAATTAATATTCAGAGAAATGGAAAGATGATGTGCTACAAAATTTATGGGGAAAATATTGATATTTTGAGATAGAATCTCCTTAATAATAAAGTTCTCAAGGTAAATGCCACCCTTTTAATTATCTCACATAATTCCATATGTGAAATCAGAGCATTTTGTATGAAACAGTGGGGACGTTGGCAGAAGTCCAGCAGGTTCTGTTTGAAATGTGGTATCCAGAGTTACTCAAAAGAAAAAACCCAGAGTCTGAAATTGATAAAGGTTAAGATCTTTATATAGAAGATAAACAGCAGACACATAAGCTTTTTAAAACATGCTAACACTTGCTTTATTTTAGGGTTTTATTGGTTTGATTAATCACATATTTTGTGAGCACCCTGAAGAGAGGGACCTTGCTGAAAGCATCCCCAATCTTAGCCCGTATGCTAAATTCAATGAATACACCAAAAATAATATATGGTAAAAGACTCAAATCAATATGACTTTGTAAACAGAAAAAGAAAAATGACCTGTGAATATGGTACGTTGATCATCACTTTATACTTTGGTATATAAGATGGCAACTATGATTTAGAAATGTATCTTTCTAGAAAAAGATTAAATTAATCAGGTAGTGTGATAGACCATTTAATGCCCAAATATTCCCTATAGAAATAAATAGCTACATTTACTACATTTACTGGGAGTACAATAAAAATTCACCTTTATTTCAACCTTCCTTGAGGATGACTTTTGCTGAAGACTGTCTTTCCCCTAAGACTGATCCAAGACTTTTCAAGAAGGTATTATAGAAATGTAGCTGCCCAACACCAACTAAAGTGTGGTTGGAGTACCCGCTTGGGATGGGAGAGGCGTGCTGAAAGCAGACTATAGATTGAACACGATGGCCACCCAATTCCTCCACTGCAAACCACAACACTCAAAAGGAGAGAGAGAGAACAAAAGGGAATGCCCTGCCACAGAGGCGGGGTGGTGTGGCGGGTGGGTAGGAGGGGGGTGGAAGGTATGCTGGGGTCATCTGTGGAGGAGCATGGGCACTGGTGGAGGGATGGGTACTCGAGCATTGTATGACGAAACACAAGCACGAAAATATGTAAATCTGTACCCACACGGTGATTCATTAATAAAAAAATAATAAACCAAAAAAAAAAAAGAAATGTAGCTGCCCACTCATCCCAACTAGGTTATCTTTAAAGGACTGTCTTAAGAAATGCATACCCTTGCTTCAGGGTATAGAACTAAATAGATCTAAATTCTCCCTGTAGCCAATTCTTCTGCTTTACTCTTCTTCAAATGTTCACCACAAAAATCATCATTAATTAATGTGATGCTCTTTGCCCTAGCTTCTGAAACTATGGGTCTTGATGACACATGGGATTGTTTCACTGAATGTGGAAGTTGAAAGCAATCTTTAAATTACGTTTAAAAACCTGCGTGCCCAAAACCACTCGAATGGATAAAGAAACTATGCCACATTAACACAATGAAATACTATGCAGCTGTCAAGAAAACAAAGTCACAAAATTCATCTATAAATGGATATGATCATAGAGTATCATGCTAAGTGAAATGAGTCAGAAGGAAAGTGACAGATATAGAATGACTGCATTCATTTGTGGTATATAAAAATATATATATAGTCAGAGAATAATATCCATGGTCAGGGAAAAAGGGATTAGGAGGACTGGTCAATGGTTGGAACCAATTACAAGTGGATGGGGGTCTGAAGGTAGGTAAGATAGAGGAGAAGAGCCGGTTATGACAATAATAGCTGGAAATGATCACTCTAGACAAGATCTGAGGCTTAAAAGTAGGTAAGGGATATTCTTGATAACCTTTCAGTATCAATATTGCAAACCTCAATGCCCAAATGGAGAGAAAGAGAGAGAGAGAGAGAGAGAGAGAGAGAGAGAGAGAGAGAGAGAGAGAGAGAGAGAGAGGAAAAGTGCTTGTCATAAAGGCAGGCTGAGGGTGAGGGGTGATGGGAGGGAACCTAGGGACACTGGTGCTTGGAAATGTACACTGGTGGAAGGATGGAATGATGGGTGTTGGAATACTGTATGACTAAAATCCAATCATGAACAGCTTTGTAGTGATCTATCTCACCAGTGATTTAATTAAAAAGTTAAATAAATAAAATGTTTTAAAATAAAGTTCTTCATTATTTAGTACTGACAAACATTTGATTCACATACTTTTTGTGTACCTGTACACTAGGGCCAACAAACAAATTGTCATGAAAATAGGTATTGAATAGAAAGAGGTTTTGGAGCCCTGCCAATACTTACCTCTGTCTCAAAGAGCTAGAACAGAAGGCTCTTACTGATTTCTTCCATTTTTAGCAAGCTGCTTTAAGCGTGAACCCATGAAAGGTAATTCTTGTTATTTTTTATTCTACCAGAAAGAGTGCTCAAAAAAAAATCCTATTCCCCCGAGTTCCATTATCTGGTATATTTTAAGTGAATAAAGCTTTGCTTCTTTTAAGTTTTGGATACAGGTTTAATGTGTTCTCATAAAAATATAAATAATTGGCCTCATACAGATCTTTTATAATTTCATATCTTTATTATTATTTTTCTTGGAATTTGGTGAGTCCAGTCATGATTGTACATATTAACAAATTAGTTCCCAACTCTTTTGGCAGGCTCCTGAGTGAGCTTGTTTGGAAAACACCTGGTAAAACATATTTTCATTCAACTCTAAGAAATTCAAAGGCTGCTGAAAGTCAATTCAGTGGAAACTCAACTATGATACTGCTTTTCAAATCAAAAGAAAGATCTCTACACCACAGGATGTGGAAGATTGCCAAGTGTTTAATATTTGAAGGGCAAGTACACTGTTGGGAGCTTCTTTGTATAATTGACAAACCAAACCCACAGTACGAAGGTTAAAATTCCCTTCACTTTGACCACAGAACTGGTATTGTGATATTCCTCTACTTCATGTAAATCACTTTCATAGAGCCATCGAGAGGGTCGATTTGGGTCTCCAGAAGATCCGAGGTGGCCCCTGCATAGCTGAGCCATGTCAAAACAAGGCATAGGGTGGGTTTAGGTCACTTTGAAGCTACCATCATTTTTCTTCTTTCTTGCTCCTGAATCTGCCAAATTATTTTGGCCAAAGTGCTGTGCACTTTAATTCTACACAGACAATAGCATAGACAGGTGGTTTTCTGTACAAGGCCTTTGATGGATTGGGTCGGGACATCAAACATCAGCATATCTCCAGATGTCAGAAAAGTGAGGCAGAGGGTTTGGGTTTGCAGGTTATGTTTGGCCAACCATCTGGGAACCAAGACACACACCTCAGACGGAGGCTGTCATAACAGCTGAAGAGTGTTTTTTTCAAATTGCTGGTGTCAGAGGTTGAGATGCTTTACTTTGTGCTTTTATGGGCGTGTGAGTCAGATAGAAGATGATACTCCAATGAAATAACATTTATTGCATTAAATTCACAAATTCAAGGTTAAATTATAGGACTTAAATTATTTTCTTTCCTTTGCTTTGAAAAAAGAAAAGGAATTGTTAATATGTTTTCTGAATGCCTGTCAATTGCTTTGTATTATTTATAACCCTGTTTAATTTTGATAGTATATTTTGAATATTTAATGAAGTTCTTTAGAAAACCCACAATGACAAAGTTTGCATGCTTACATGTCATGTTTGCCAGTAAAATGAAAATGTTAGTGAATCAAAGTTTCTAGTGACTATCTTTATATATATATATATATATATATATATATATATATATATATATATACCTTACAGAGGTACTATCAATTGCTGACTATTCAAATATGTACATGTATCTTTTTGCTGATTTTCTTCTTCTCCTTCTCCTCCACCTTCTTTTTCCCCTCTCCCTCCACCCCCCCCCGCCACACTGCCCAAGTGTGTTCAGAGATCACTGTTGGTGGGGCTTGGTGGACCATATGTAGTGCTAGGAATGGAACCTATGATGGTTGCTTGAAAGACAAGTATCTTACAGGCCCTACTATCTCTCCAGTCCTCTTCTCTTTTATAAAATATTAAAACAAGTGGAAATTTTGTCCCAGACAGTTACATTTCATGATGAAATCATGCAGTTTGCAGCAACGTGGTAGAACTGGAAGCTATCATTTCTACCACCTCCTTTTATTTGAAAATAGGCATGTTATTTTCTAGATTCTAATTGCTCAGAGCCTAGTGGCTAGATGAAGTGAAACTAACCATACTTTTGGTTTGTTTTTTAGCATGGGACAGGGCGCACAGGGTCATACACAGGGAATGCTTCTCAGCACATTTCATTTAGGTTTTGATGAATTTAGGAAGCGAAGAAGAACATCTTAGAGGAAACTGCATGGACAACCATTTGTGCAAAAAGACAGAAACAAACAACAATATCAAGACTAGGAGAACAGAGTTTGCATGGAATAAATTGTTTAAACAAAAAAGAGGAAGAAATTGTGATTATATTATGCTGTTACATAAAGGTTAAACCACAAAGTCTGAAGGAGCAATGTTAAAAATTGCTACAATCAAATTGACTCTTTACCCCTCTGTGGCATGATTTTTTTTTTTGAATCTACATTTGGACTCTCACTGCTCGCTATGCACTCAGGGATCAGTCCTGACATTGTCCCAGAGATCAAACCCAGCTTGACCATGGTCAAGGGAAGCTGCTTATCTGCCATACTATCTCTTTTGCTTCTAGGGTGTTTGCTTTACACGTAGCCGATCCTGGTTCTATTCTTCTGTCCCTCTCAGAGAGACCAGCAAGCTACCGAGAGTATCCTACCCCCATAGCAAGCCTGGCAAGCTACCCATGGCATATTCAATATGCCAAAAACAGTAACAACAAGTCTCACAATGAAAACATTACTGGTGCCCGCTCGAGCAAACCGATGAACAACAGGACGACAGTGCTACAGTGCTACAGTGCTACTCCTCTTAGTATCCACATCCTACCCTTAGAAATGGGCTGAGGGTCTGCCTTTTAATGAAATCAATCATAATTGAATATATTTAGTATAATTTTGAATATATTAGCAGACTTTATTAAATCTTATTATTTACCATTGGTTTGAAATACTATATAACTTCTGGAATGCAGTTTTATCATTCAATGTCTGTATATGTTCGATCCACCTGTCACCAAAGCTCTGATTACCATCACACTATGCAGTTGAGTCCCTCTATGGTCCTCCCACACCCTCCCTCTTGCCTCTTAACCACCACATTTTTCTTAGAATCTAAAGGGCATTTTTATTGTATTTCAACAGCCTTTGCTTTGATAATTTATATTCCCTGCATGAGTCACACCATCTTGTAACTATCTTTTGCTTTATATCCATGTTTTAAAATTTAAATGATTTATTATGGTATCTAAGTCTTTGCTATAAAGCATATTCATTATATTTTTGTCAAATCTATTAAAAAATTGTTTGGCAGATAAAATTCTTCTTTATCCTACAAAGGTATTCCTTTTTTGGGGGGGCTGTTTGGGTCCCACACAGCAATGCAGAGAGGTTACTCCTGGCTCATGCACTCAGGAATTACTCCTGACAATGCTCAGGGGACTATATGGGATGCTGGGAATCAAACCTGGGTCAGCCGAGTGTAAGGCAAATGCTCTACCTGCTGTGCTATCACTCTAGCCCCTATAAAGGTATTCTTAATAGAAGATATATATCTCAATAGTTATTCTTTTCATTCACCTTTTGTTGTCACAAATGCCTATTTTGACAATCCATGTGTCATTACCACCAAGAACTGATCCTGAAGTTAGTTCACCTGATACTAAATACATTGTCTATACTTTTTAGGGACGAAGGAGGTATGGTTAGGTGTCCAGGACACTCCTGGTGATGCTTGGGGTGGAAAATTAAGTGTTGTCAGAGATTGAATCTGGGTCCATTCACATGAGAGACTAGTACCTTACCCTCTGTACTATCTCTCCAGTCTTTATTATCTATTATTTCTTTTCTGAATAGGATATCATTATTACCTTTTTAATCATGCCATGACAAATCATAATTCTACTTAGAGTTTAAGTCCGTATGTTGAATTAGTAGGTTTTGCTTATAAAGTCAAGGCACACAGAGGTATATACCTTTACATACAGTTACAATTTTAAGAAGAAATGGAAAATAATGGATTATGTGCTAGCCACCTAATTATCACCACACTTGGTGAGAAACAATCTACATCCACATATGGCATTTGCCACTTTACAGAATTACATCAACAACCTGTTTCTTTATATTCTGCCCATGAGTGAAATCAGTGATCACCTTTTTCCTTAACTCCACTTAGCTGTGGCAAATTGTCTCCTAATTAAAAACTCCAAGGTCTATATAGTCCTCTGGGCAAAACGGTTTAGGGCCAGAATATGCTGTGTGCAAGCAAACACACCTAGGAAAGGATAGAATAAAGCAGTTTGGGTCTTTCAGAAGCAGAGGGAAACACAGGCAGAACTTCAATAGGAAATTGTCACCACTTTCTATTTTAAGGGCTCTGGCTACTTGGCTATAAGAAACATCTCACCCTCAGATCTAAATGTGCCTCTTACATTTCTGTGCGTCTACTAACTGCTCTAATGTCTCTGTCAGCTTAAACAATGGCTCATGTGACTGAAGCCTGAGGGAGGGGAGATTGTATTTGTTTTGTTTTGTTCATTGAAATACTGTAGATACACAGTTACAAAGCTGTTCATGGTTGAGTTTCAGTCATACACTGTTCCAACACCCATCCCTCCATCAGTGTTCATTTCCCATCATCAATGTCCCCAGTTTCCCGTCTCCGACCCCCCCCCCCCACACACACACAACCTACTTCTGTGGCAGGCACTTTATCTTTTTTCTCTCCTTTTGGGCATTTTGGCTGCCAATCACAGGTACTGAGAGGTTATCATGTTTGTTTCTTTACTGACTTTCAGCATACCTTTACCTAATTCTAGCTTTCCAAGGGGGAGGGATGCTGTATTAAATAAATTGCCAGCCTATGAGCTCACGGATGGCTGCCCAAGCAACCCTTAAGGTCAGACAGTCCTTGTGTGTTTGTCTCCACGTGTTTTGGGGTGTCTTATTTCATACAACCAGCCCTTACTGGAAAGAAGTTGAACATGCCCAACTGATTGGCTTCATAGTGGCAAATCATATACTTAGCATGCTCCCCCCACCCCAACTCCATGCAGATTTCAGCAAACATGCAATTTCATCTTTTCTGTGTATTTTGGCATCATGTATAGTATAATTCTTTTAACGTAGTTCAAATACTCAGACATCCCGTGTAAGTAAAATTTCTTTCTCATTTACTGGGTAAAGAAAATGTTATAGTAAACTTTCTCATGAGAAGCCTAGAAATTATTTTCTACGTGAAATAAAGCACAGTAAGCAGACAATAGTTTCTGCAACCATACTCTAGAAAATTCATTCATTTAATAAAATATGCTGGACTGGCGATATAGCATAGTGGGCATAGTGGGTAGGATGTTTGCCTTGCATACAGCCAATCCGGGTTAACTGCCTCCATCCAGCTCGGAGAGCCGTGCAAGCTACCGAGAGTATCCCACCTGCATGGCAGAGCCTGGCAAGCTACCCATGGCGCATTCGATATGCCAAAAACAGTAACAAGTCTCACAATGGAGGCATTACTGGTGTCCACTCAAGCAAATCGATGAACAGCAGGATGACAGTGCTACTGTGCTGTTCTACAGAGCATGCACATGACAGGTATCAGTCTACACCAGGAAAAAAGACAACACAAAATTTTGCTCTCATACTTGGAAATGTGGTATCTGCTACTGATTCATAAACACTAAGATTAAATCAGAAAATACAATAATTCACTGGGTTAAGTGCTTCAAAGAGGTCAAAGAGATTAAAGATAAATGAACCCGGTGTTCAACAAGGTGGAGGTTACTGGTGACTTCAACAAGAGATGTCTCAAGGGTGTGGGGAGGAGACATAGTCAAATAAGAGATGAAAGCAATCATAGGCAATGAGTTCTAGAAATATTCCTTTAAAAAGAAGCAGATAAATCGGTGATATCTGAAGACACCTTTATAAGGGCCAGGTACTGTGAGACTTGAGAATCACAGAGGCTCCATCCAGTATGTTTCAGTGGGCTTCCATGCCAGGCATTTAACTCACGGCCTTGTTCCAACCACACATGCGCTCTGCAATTCACAAGAACGTTTCCAAAGATTACCTCTTAATGTGGAAAGTGATATACTGATGGTAAGATTTTACAAAAGCAGCTAACATGAAAGAAAATGTTGAGATAGTAACTGGTAACATACGAAAAGCACTTAATGATTTGATATAAAACGCAGTCTCATAATAAGATGCATTCTCATTAACTTTCTGAGTTAGGAATAGAGGGAGAAATTCCCACAACTTGATAAAAGAAAAATTCACAAAGCATGCAACTAATACAATGGTGGTAACAAAATGATATTTGTCTTCTAAGATAAAAGGCAAGGATGGCTCATCTCACCACTTCTTTTTGGTTCCATTCATGAAGTTTTGACTCTGCAATAGAAGAAAAAAGATAAAGACAGACTGATTAAGAAGAAGGAATAAAGATGTTTCTGTATGCAAATGTTGCAATTGTCTATGAAGAAAATGCAAAAGAAATAACAAAAATTAATACTCCTAGAAGTAACTACAGAAAGATAACATGATTCTGGATTAATATATTAAAAGTAATTTTCTTATATTCCATCTTTGTTCTGTGGAACTAAAATTAAAAAATTCATGTTCATGTTCGGTCTATAGTTTACTTTATAGTCTACTTTCTGCACACATCTTTCAACCTGAATGAATCCTCCCAACTACTCAATACCTCTATTGCAAACTTCAACACCCAAAAGGAGAGAACAAAGGGAAATGCCCTGCTGCAAAGAGGCAGGGTGGGGTGGTGGGGGATGGGGTGGGGGTGGTAGGAGGGATACTGGGATCATTGCTGGAGATGAATGGGCAGTGGTGAAGGGATAGGTAAACAGTCACTGTATGACTGAAATGCAAACATGAAGGTTCTTAAGTTTGTAACTGTACCTCATGGTGATTCACTAATAAATTTTTTAAAAATAAAACAAATGAGAACATAAATATAAAAAATAATAAATCACTGTCACTGTCACTGTCATCCCATTGCTCATCGATTTGTTCGAGTGGGCACCAGTAATGAATCTCATTGTGAGACTTATTGTTACTGTTTTTGGCATATCCAATACGCCACAGGTAGCTTGCCAGGCTCTGCCGTGCAGGCTCGATACTCTCAGTAGCTTGCCAGGCTCTCTGAGAGGAATGGAGAAATTGAACATGGGTTGGCTGCGTGAAAGACAAATGCCCTACCGCTGTGCTATCACTCCACCCCAATTAATATTATATTATCATAAATTATATTAATTTTAGTATGTCTAAAATTATGGACTGTGTATAAATGAGGAAAACCACAACATTTTAATGGAAAATATCTGAAGGAAGTAAATGAAGACATATTCTATGTTTCTGTAAAGGAAGACTCAATTTGTCAAGTGGTCTGTTTTCCATCTTATTACAGATACAGCATAATCCCAAAAGCCTTTTGTGTTTTTTATGTATATTGACAAGCATCTTGGGGGAAGCAGACACATAGGATTATTCCCAGGGCTTATTGTAGGCTCTATGTTCAGAGATCACTTCCAGCACTGATTTCACAGACCTAACAGAAATATGCCACACCCAGTGCCAGTGTTTTAATCCATGTACTCTCTCCCTCCCCCGACCATGTTAGTCAGAGATTAGACTGGTGTCGGCCACATGCAAGACAAGTACTTTTACTCCTATACTACGTTTCTCATAATACTGACAACTTTACTCTAAAGTTAACACAAAGATTCAAAGGACAGAAATAGCTAGGATAGAATTTTTCAGGAAAAGAACAAAATAAGATGTGTTGGACATGTGCTCGGCCACTTAGCCTGTCCTTATGGTCTCACTCCTAGCTATAGGTTTTCCTTCAATTTTCCTGGGCTGGGTTCTATGCAAGAAATTCCCCTAAATACATCCTAGCTAGAACTAGCATTGATATGACTTATTATCCTGATCGCACACACACACAAAAATGGAAATCAGGAAAGTACTCAACTTCAAGAAATTCTTTAAAACTACAATAAACAAGACAGCAGAGATTTGGTGAAAGAACAAAGAAACAGATCAAGAGAAAATAATAGAGAGCCTAGAAATAGATCCACATAAATATAGTGAACTAAACTTTTGGCAAAGGAATAAAGACAATACAATACAGAAATTATAGCTTTTATAATAAATGCTGATGGAACAACTGGACATCTACATACAAATAATAACAGCAATTAATCTAGACACAGACCCCCAAACAACTCAAAATGTTTGATGTGCCTTATTTTTTGTTATTTTTGAGGCACGGTACCCAGAAATGCTTGGGTTTTATTTGACTCTGTGCTCACAGATTGCTCCTTCTGCTTCTCAAGGAGTCATTTGTGGTGCCAGAGATCAAACCCAGGTAGGATACATGCAAGCTAATCTACAGTACTCACTCTCCAGCCCTTCTTTCTTTTGTAACAGAAAAATACATCAATTCCAAGGACCTCTTTCAAATCCCATACAATTTTTTCTCATCCTACTATCTTCCCCTCTGGCAACCTTAGTGTTCTTGTCAATGTTCTTTCCAGGCACTATTCTTATTATGTTTTGAACATTTATCACTTTTGGTTATTTTTATGACAACATATGTGAAATAACCTAATATTTGCCTTTTGAAATGTTTATTTCACAGAGCATAACTCCCTGGTTTTCTTTTAGTTTATGGAAAATAAAAAACTTTTATTTTATACTTGAATAATAGTCCAGTGTGTATGTAAACCAATTCTTTATTCATTAATTTTTGTTGTAGTGCATTTTAGATGTTAACTACTCCTAAAGGTAGGTGCTCTCTCATTATATTTTTATTTACATTTTTCAAATAAAACATGATTATGTATATAAATTTTTCAGGTGCTAAATCTTATCAAATATTTTCTTTGTATTAGAGCCGGGTTTGATTCCTCTGTCCCTCTCGGAGAGCCCAGCAAGCTACCGAGAGTATCCCGCCCGCCCAGCAGAGCCTGGCAAGCTACCCATGGTGTATTTGATATGCCAAAACAGTAACAAATCTCACAATGGAGACGTTATTGGTGCCTGCCTGCTTGAGCAAATTGATGAACAACGGGATAACAGTGCTACATTCTTTCTTAATATAGTGTGTCACACTTAAGCAATTTGAAGAAATCACAAATTTGGACAAATTCTTGAATAATTCCTACTTATTCATGGTTTGTGATATTTTAAACATATTATTTAGTTCATTTTTCTAGAATTTGCTAAGAAATTTTACAAGTTATTTCTATGACAACATATGTGAAGTAACACATGTAAAATGTTAAATTTTACAAATTTAACAAGTCTCACAACGGAGATATTACTGGGGCCTGCTCGAGCAAATCAATGAACAAGGGGAGGACAGTGCTACAATGCTATGTTCATCAAAGATACTGGTCTGTAATGCATGTGTGTGCATATACATGTGACTCTATGTGTATGTCTCCGTGTGTGTGTGTGTGTGTGTGTGAACTATTCTCACCTGGTTTCAATAGTGGGGTAAGTTGGGTCTCTTAAAATTTATTTGGAGTTATTATCTGTTCTTTGATATGTTTGAGGAATTTAAGACTAATATAATTATCATCATCATCATCCCATTGATCGTTGAATTTCTCGAGCGGTCTCAGTAACATCTCCATTTGTCTTGGCCTTGAGATTTTAGAAGCCTTTCTTTACTCATCCTTCCCAATGATGCCACATTGGAGGCTCTTTCAGGGTAAGGGGAATGAGACCCAGCATTGTTACTGGTTTGGGCATATGAATACACCATGAGGAGTTTGCAAGGCTCTCCCACATGGGCAGGAAATTCTCGGTAGTTTGGCAGATTCTCCCAGAGGGAGAAGTAGGCTATAATATGTCTTGTGGCTGCTTCCAGGAGCTTGGTTTTAAATCTCTGGATATTGGCTGTTGGTGGGATTACACGGCGCCAGGGGCAGTCCCTGGGTGTGACCGCCTAGCTACGAGAACATGGGAAATCTGTGCGGAAGAGCCCAAGTCCTGATCCAAGCAGGCTTGGAGGTCTCTACCCCGGGTCCCACACACCTGGGTTCCTCTGCCAGTACTTTCATGTGTGAGGCTTGTCTGAACGTGTGGAGAGGGGCCTTCAGCATGGCTGTGGCTAGGCTTCAGAAGTCTTTGGCCTAGGGAGCTCTGCTCAGGGCGGGGAGGGAAGCTGGAGCCCACCCGCTCCGTAAGACTAATAGGCTCAATTTATTTGAACTTTACTCATAAAGTCATATAGTCCTTCTTGCACCTTTTTTTTTTCTGGGCGATTTTTTAACTACTATTTAAATTGCTGTATTTGTGACCAGTCAATGCCAGTTTTCTATATCTTCTTGGTACAATCTAGATAGGATGGATATTTTTCTAAAACCTCTATGTCTTATAAAATACTAAATTTTGTCAAGTAGTAGCCTTTATTGTCCTTGTATTTCTGCACCTATCTTCTGTAATTTATCCTTTTTTATTTTTGATTATAGATTATATTTATTAGAATATTTTTACTCCTCTTTGCTTTATAAGGCTAGCCAAAAGTTTGTCAATTAGACTCTTTTGTACAAGCAACTATAGTTTATCATAAGTATCTTGCAATGATTTTTTGCAATTAATATTTATTTCTGTTTTGGCTTTTTGCATTTCCTTCTTCTTCTAATTTTGGCTTTGCTTTTTCTTTTTCTGCTTTACCCTTCAGTTCTGGTCCCTTGCTTGTTTTGAGTGGTAGCATCTGCACTTGCCCCTCCCCTGGCACTCAGTCATGGATTTATACTCCTCAGTATCCCAATACACCCCAGAGAAAAGTCTGTTTTCATACCTGACTATGTGCATTACTCTCACACATGCATTTGCCAGGTAGTAAGTATTCATCAAGAAATATTACATTTCACAAGGCCTTTCCCATTATTGAGTCATAGTGTCTACATGGTATACCAGATGAAATCATGCTATGGATTTCTTTGGATTTCTTTTTTGGGGGCAAAGAGCTATGCCCCAACTGTGCTCAGGAGGCTTGAGGATCCTCCAGTGATCAGCCTGCTGGACTGGAGGCTCAGTGCTAAGGCCCAGAGGTGTGATATTGCTTGTACCTTGTGATTCCCAGAAGCTACTCTGACGACCCCTGCAATGCTTGGGGTCTTCCAAGGCAATAACTTGGGGACCATGTGGTGCTGGAGATCCAACCAGGGTTGACTGCCTAAAAGTACTACAGTTGTCTTGCCATCTCCAACAATGTCCAGCACCTCTTCTCATGAGACTGCACCTTCATTGTCTGTTCTAGAGACTTAGATTTATAAATCTATTATTCTGTTGGATGTGCAAGAAATGAATCCAGCCTCCTTACCACAGTTCCTATTGGCACAGTGACTCATATGTTTTAATATAAATTAAACTATTTGTCCCTTAGAATAAAAAGCAAAATTAAACTTAGGTATATACTTAAATATATAGATAGTGTTTTTCCATGTTTATTGAGGAGCCATGATTTACAATACAAAATAAATTTTATGCATACATCATTCCAACACCACACCCACCACCAGTAAAGGCACAGTTAATGAAATAAATAATTTATAAAGCAAACTTCACTGAAACCAACATTTTCTACTGTGTTGAAGACTGTCAAAAGAATGAGGTGAGTCAGAGAGTTTTCTGTAAGAAACAGATAAGGGATATTTTAAATGAACAAAGACCTCTTAAAACTGAAAAATTGTAAAATTAATAATGTTATTTTAAATTTTTCAAAGAGCAATTAAAATAGTCCAAATTAAGAGTACTGAAAACATCAAACCCTAGGGAATACATGGAGTGGTTAGTAGAAACTCTTATCCATCACTGTAGCACTATAGCACTGTTGTCCAGTTGTTCATTGGTTTGATCGAGCGGGCACCAGTAACGTCTCCATTGTGAGACTTGTTACTATTTTTGGCATATTGAATACTCCACGGGTAGCTTACCAGGCTCTGCTTTGTGGGCCAGATACTCTCAGTAGCTTGCCAGGCTCTCTGAGAGGAACGGAGGAATCAAACCCGGGTTGGCTGAGTGCAAGGCAAATGCTCTACCCGCTGTGCTATCATCCATCACAGGTAGAAAAAAAATAGTACAGAAACGTTAGAATAAATTTAGCAGTTTCTTACAAAAGTAAGCAGTTTCTTTATAAATATATGAGCAAAAATTCTTGACACTTTTCCAATTGTGTTGAAGACATATGTACACATACTTGTACATCGATATTTACAGCTTCTTTTTTCATAGTTTCCCAAACAAGAAAGCAACCAACATGTGCTCAAGTAACTGAACAAATAAGCAAATTGTTGAACTCAGATAATAATTTATTATTTAATCCTTAGATAAATTAGCAATCAAACCATGAAAAAATATGGCATAGACCTAATACACATTCTATTCAAGAATACATTTTGACAAAGTTTCATGACATATGATTCCAAATACATGATATTCTGAAACGTTAAAACTATGAAGACAAGAAGGTACAGAGGTTGCCAGAAGTTGAAAGAGGGAGGAATTCAAACAGTGATATGTGAGACAATAAGCAAATTTATATGCTGCACACCCCACCCTACCCCGACCTGCTTTTGTTTCTGAAAATAAATTTTAGTGTAATTCAAAAAAGAAAAGAGGGAGGAATGAATAGGCAGTGAAAAACAATTTTGAAGATAGTAAATCATGCTCTGTATGATACTGCAATGTCATTTTAAATATCAAATATATATACATACATATATACATATATATGTATATGTCATTATACATATATCAAAATACAGAAGACATGTTATGCCAAAAGGGAACTATAATGTAACTATAGACTTAAGTGATAATGGATCAGTGTAGATTAATCAAGTGCAACAAGCTACAATTCCCATGGGTATTTTGATATCAAGGACACGCATGCATATTCAGTGGTAGGGAACATGTGGGAAATTCTGGCACTTTCTGCTCAATTTTGATGTGAATCTAAAATTCCTGTAAAATGTGTCTTCTTTTACAAGAGCAAAATAAAATGCAAAAACACAGATTTTTGTATTGATTTTCGGTTTCGGGATTTGAACTCACTTGGCAGAGCTTTGGGGCTCCTTAATCAGTGTTCTCAGGACACCACGGAGTGTTGGGAATTCAGTGCATGATTCCTGCATGGAACACGCACTAAGCCTATTAAGATATAGTGTTAGCTCTAAACCCAAAATCCTGGAATAATGTGGCCAATGTGTAGTTTGTGAGGCAATTTCTACCATTAAAACTAATAAAATCTCACTGGGTAGGGTAAATATGGTTAAATATGTATCTCCTGCATTTCAATTGACTTCTCAAAATGAAGATCCACCCAAATCCTTCTCTTGCGTGCAAATTGGACTTACTCATGTTTTCAGGGGAATTAATTTTTTTATTTATTGTACTGTTAAAATATATCAGATCCAAGTTCTGTGGTTTATCATGAACAAGATTGGTCTAATGAACTGAATGATTTAGTTGATTCTAAACCGCCCATAAAGGAGTAATTGCAGACAAAAAGTCTTCCTTGATAAATGTTTTTCTAAAACGAATTTAAAAGTACAAGAATTTTGCTGTTTCCTTGATAAGGTCCAAGAGAATCAAGATTTAGATAATGATAATTTTGAGGGCCTGTTCTGGAAGATTCATAACAAAATTTGTTGAGAATTTCATATATATTTCAGACTAAATAACATGCAATATCAAAGTCTCTATCAAAGTTGTGAGATTCATACTCATATTTTTATAATGGAGAAATGTAAGTGCACAAAAGTTGTATATTTTATGACATATAGTCACATATGTGTGGTTTCTAGTATCTCAAAACCCATTTTCCAGTTAAGAAGCAATAAGAGAAACACAGCATTACTCTTAATTTGCTCTTAATTTGCTTTGTTTTGGGATCACATTCTGACATGTTCAGGCCCTAAGTCCTGGCCTAGCTGTGCCCAGGGATCATTTCTGGCAATGTTAGGGGACCATTTCCAGTGGTAGGGATAAAACTGGAATCAACTGTATGAAACACAAGTGACTTAGACCCTGTAATATATAACTTGCCCTCAGCATTGCTTCTAATGTGCAGTGTGGGACTTTGAGAAAAAAAGCACATCTGAATTCTGGATACATTGCAAGATGCTTCCCATTCACACATTCCAAGGAAATCATCCTCAAAGCCAGGGTGAGGATCCATTTTCTTTAATTTTTTGAGTGTTTTTTTAGTGCCTACTCCATGCAATCTTAGAAGTACATGACTTCCAAATTCAGAACCCCTATCCACATCGTCAGGGCAGTGTGTGAGTGTGGTGAGGCTGCCTGCAAGGTAACCGCATTAAATAATTAATCCAGCAGGTCTCTTCTCTATCTTTTTCTAAGTAATAATTGCCATCACCTGACATTTCAGATTATAAGTGTAAACCCCTATTTCCATTTTATCATCTGAAATACAGAGGACTTGTCTATGGCTTTATTTATGTGAGGTTTTATTAACCTCACAGAGAATTATGTTGTCATAAAAGATTAAAATAAAGAAATAATAAAGATTTCTAACATGATCATTCTATTCTGTCAAAAATACCTCAGGTCTTGGAGACTTCTTTCGATGTTGAAGTGATACCCAGCACCTGATAATTCCCTTAACATCACTGGGAGTGGCCCCTGAGCACTGTCGGATGTGACCCCCAAAACAAGAACAAGAAATATATGAAGAGACTAATTTACACCAAATACAGTCTACTAATACTGCTTCTAGTTTTTGTAATAATGTCTTAAATTAAGGACAATTGTTGAGGTCAGTTGTTAAACTTATAATAATCCCGCACATATTTAAGCCAGGACCATCCTAGTTGTCCATTGTAACTTACTTTGGAACTCAGGATACAAATAAGTTGATAGAAATTTGTTGAGTAAACAGAAATTGGATCAGTAAACATAGTTTTAGGGAACAAAAATAGACATGCTTTTAGGCAACTCATATTGAAAAGCAGATTCGCATTTATTACTATCCAGTTCCAGACCATTCTTACTTCCAGGATCTGGAAGTTATTCTTGGGTAAGTAATGCAAGGGCGATATATTTCCCTATGTGACTTCTTAAGCCATCCTAATTAGGCAAAAGTATCATTTTCATAAAGCGCTGGTCCCAGGTCAAGCACTTAACTCCACAACTCTTTAGTGATGTGGCTTCACAAGATATCTTGATTTCAATTCCTCCATTCATTTTTAGGCTAAATAAATGGTTTCCATTTCAAGTGTACAGGTTGCCTCCAGTACCATATAGCTGGAATAGAGAGTAATTATAGTTTGCATATGTCTACTCCCTCTTCACAATTAAGTGAACATAGTTGGATTGACTTGAGACCATCTATTATCGGTCATCAGGACATTGTGTGAGTGTGGCAAGGCTAAAGGTAACCGCATTAAATAATTAATCCAGCAGGTCTCTTCTCTATCTTCTTCTAAGTAATATTTGCCATCACCTGACATTTCAGATTATAAGTGTGATGTGATTCCCCTGGTGCTGGAAAAGGTTTTGGAAGTAACTGTGTAGATCCTGTTAGTCATGTGTTTCTATGGTTATTTGTAAATATTATGACCAATTGTAGTCAATATATGATGATTGCAAATTATTCTTTTTTAATTGCCAGGAGCTGTTTTCTTCCAAAGATCATTTAGAAAGGTTTTCAAATTCATTTCACTCTGATGAATATAACTTACCAGACAGAAAATATTAACAGGGCCAAGGGTTTGGCAGTTAAGTTGAGATTTAGAATCCAGCTTACTGTGAAGAAGCAGAAATGGAAGAACACATGCAAGAAAAAACCTTATTTTTGACTATGTTTTTCAGGGGGTACTTATGGACAAACATAGGAAAATAATGTTTCAGTGAAGAGTTATTATTTATAATTATTATATATACCGTGTGCAACTTTGGAAATTCTATTGTAGTACAACTCTTCTTTTCTATATCTGACATTATCTAATTCAATGGAGCTTAAAAGTTAGTTCTATCCTTACAGTCTACATCATTGGCAAAGACTACCATGCATGCTCAATAGATAGGAGTATTGGGTAAAAAAAAGTATTGAGCCAGAGGGAATTGATCGGTGTGTGCTAATAAACACAGCTAAACATTTTGCATGGAGAATATGCAAAGTTAGCTTGAAACTACTTACCAGACTGAAGCAAGCTTCAGGTTCTCATACTTTTTAAAGCTTTAAGTATGTTAATGCAATGGATAAAAGCCACACAAGCCAATCTTGTTTGCACCATAATATAAGGATGAGAAGGAAACAATTCACTCAAAATTGAGCCATTTCCTGCAAAGGTTCCTATAGCTATTCTATACTATTCTATGCTATGTATCTATCCTTTATCTATTTCTTCAAATGATCCCCTTCCTGCTAAATATATGGGAGGCAGCCACATAGGTAGCAGCAATTTGAATATGTGGATCTTCTAAACAGCTGCATTAACAATGAAACTTTCCAATATCTTATAATACTTTTCATATGAATTAGTTTTAATGTAAATCTTGGTTGTTTATTGAGTAAATGTTTGAATATTGTTTCCAGGTTGCAATAAATGGCTTATTCTTAATTTTCACATTTTTCTGAAGTTCTTATGAACACTTATGTGTTTTATATACAAAGTCAGGGACCTCTACCATCAACAATATACCAGAAATAATCTGTCTTTGCTTCTTTCCCATTCTTCACTTTGACTCTCTTTGTCTCTGACTCTTTCTGTCTCTCTCCTCTCTAAATTTCATTCTGGTTTTTTTTTTTTTTTTTTGCATTAGCTGTTCAGTCTAGCAATAACTCTGAGTTTTCTTTGGCTTGCTAATTATCCAGTTTCTGGATCTGCCAATTGAACAATAAATCCTATGTCTGTATATCACTATATATATATATATATATATATACAGTGAGAGATAGACATAAGATTACTCTCACTATATATATATACAGTGAGAGACAGACATAGGATTATATACATATTGCTTATATATATTGCTTCTGAAGAAATTGATGTTCAAAAACTTTCCAATTCCTTCCATTTTGATTATAAAGAGTTAAAATTTTAATTCATATTTAATATGATATTTAGTTCTGTTTTATTATATCAGAGCTTAAGGCTAAACTTATTATTAGATTCATATGATTAATACATTTAGTTTTAATTAAAAATTATAATTATAATTATACCTATGGATTGTATTTTCATATAAAGCAATTAACCCAAAACAAAAAAAAATCACAAGTACAGATGGCATGTGTAAATGCCTCCAAATTGGAGAACATACACACATACAACAAGGTCCAATATTTTAGTGTACCAAACTTGTACTGTGGTTAATTGTACATGAATTTTTCTTCTGGAATTAGAAAATATTAAAGTTGGCAGGATCTGAGGAAAAATTATTTCCAAATACCCTTCCCCTGTATTATTTTACACATGAGAACTTGTGAGAGATAAATAGACATGGAATGCTAAATTCATACAAATGATTTTGGGAAGATTTAGAAATTATGTTTTATATTCTACACAAGAGATAGTGGATGCATCCATATTGACCCAGAAATTTTAATATCAGAACACTGGACCTATAACTAATATAGTAAAATGCCTGTGAAATACTAGGAAACACTTATTTGGGATCCAATTTAATCCAAAGAAAGCATTGTCAACACATAGTGGTCTGGTAATAGATTAATGGACAAGATTTTATTCGGCTTAACTCTCTAACAGTCATGCATCCAAGATCAATTTGCAAAGCAGTTACTAATCATTAATCTTTAGTCTGAAATCATTAATCTTTAGTCTGTGATATAGCAGTGGTCAAATTGTGTTTTAAGTTTTCCACTGGATGTGATGCAAGTCCACAAATCTATCTCAAGGATATTAATTACTTTTATGAGCCATATGTTATATGGGAGTATGACTTTCACAAAGAAAACAAAGGTCCAGTTTTCTGAGAACCCACATTCAAGTAAAAGAGGCTGGTTACTCACAAACAAATCAATAATTTTCAATAATTACCTGTTATCACTACTTCAAGAAAATTAGAGGGTGTCTTGATACAGAATGAGAAAAAGGTCCATCTCTCCATAGGATAGTCATAATAAAGATCTTGGATGAAGTAGAATGTAAGTAGAATGCTGATAGTAAAAGAAAGCATCATAAGACCTGATCCAGTGTTAGGTAACAATACTTGAGGCAAATGAAAAGTAAAGGAAGGACTTGTAGCTTAAATTAGGTGGGTGATTTGCAAGACTTAAGTAGAAGCTAAATCTCCTGTATATTTCAAAACATAGTCAGTAACAAGATGTAGAGGAGAATAAGCCTGACAATGCAAGGTAGGAGGCACCAATGTGTAGTAGGAAAGATTTTTTTTTTTAGAATTAAGCAGACCATTCAAAGACCCCACTGGCTTTCATGTGGACAATAAATTATAGGGGCAGGAATGGAAATGAAGAAAGCAATCTTGAGGCTATTGCATAAGTCTGAGTAAAACATGATGGTGATTTCGATAGAGTGGGAGTTTTCAAGACTGAGAAAATACATGAGGATGAGGTATATTTTGGAGAAAGAATTGACAGGGCTTGCTGATGAATTGGATGTTGGGGATGAGGGAAAGGGAGGAGTCAAAATGACTCTTAGCCTTCTGGCTTTGGTAACTGGGTCAATGGCGGTGCCATTACAGAGATGGAAACGGCTGAAGAGAGCCAGGCTTGAGGGGGAAGTTAAGGGCTCTGTTTTAGACATATTAAACTTGAGAGGCCTGTGAGATATCCAAGTAGAAGTGCCAAATGCATAAGTAGATGTTTGAGTCTCAGACTTATAGAAAACACGTGGCCTGCAGATAGAAAGTTAAACACTCTTGGCCTACAGATGGATTTAACACGGGGAAAGAATGTACACATTCTTCTTAGGCTATCTCCATACTTAGTACCTTGCATATGCTTTGATTTTAAGAATTTGAATCACTGACCTTTCAACTCTGGGTGCCTCCCACCCATTTTACCCTCCAGGATGCTCTCCCCTAAAATTATGCCTTTAAAGTTTTTTCTCTTATCACTTCAAACTGACAAATAGCTATACAGACCCTTCTGACTTGAGGTATTTTTAATAATAGGGAGAAAAGCCTACAGCAAATAATTTTTAATATAAGAAACAATAATATAAAAATCCCTAAGAGTTATTTTCACTGAAAACTGAGAAGTGTTTTTTTTTTTAAATGTAAGAGGAGTTACTCTTGGAACTCTTTATATTTATTTGTTTCTTAGTTTTAAAAGAGCTTTTGTTTCTCTTTTATCTATGGTTCTACATAATTCTTGTTACTGTTCTAAGATTTTTTTTTAGAGGTGGAATTTATACTAGAATTTCAAACACTGATAATGAAGAACTTCTTAAAATTTAGACTAACCAATTTGTGTTACTCAAAACAAAAAAATCTAAAATATTTAAGTGATGGACCAACATAATAACTATCTACATTAAAAATATATATGAAACTGTTATGGCCTGGTTCATAAAATTAGTTTCCTTATCACTGGTCACATTATTATTTCCCTAGCTCTACACTGCACAAATACAGCTACCTCACTTAATAATAGGCCCTGGAATTATCTATTACTGAAGTTGTCATTTTCCATCATTCAAACATATTTACATATATTTCACAGAGAGTTTCTAAAACAAAATTTACCTCATGATCTTCCTAGATAGTCTAATAGGACATATATACATGAGAGACAATACACATAACAAATTTTTAAACCTTAAAATGTTTTGTGTAGTTGAAATCTATATTTCTCTTGTGTTTTTCTTATTTTTAAGAGACTCTTTCCAATTTATTGAGCCAAAAAATTGATATTGAAAATCACAAGAAAAATCCTAAGTCTTGAATGACACTGTGAGCATAAATTCGAATAACAAAAATAATATTGCTCCTTCTTTAAGATCCCTCCATTTTATTTTCACTATTGTTATTTGGCCCCAGTTAATGCTTCATTTATCATTATTTTTAATTGTGTTTAAAGTTTATGATAATTAAGGTAATGTGTTTACAATGGTTTTGCTATATCATGGTCTTGGCATAAACAGTTACCCCTCCATCACCAGCTTGCCCATCACCCCTATTCCATGACCCTTTGATTTTTTTTTAATGAAATAACTAAGTCCTATATTCTTAGTTCAGACAATTTGAAAATAAAGAGAAGTATGAAGAAAATAATAACAATCACATCAACATTGCATTATCAGTTAATTTTATTTTATTTTGTGCTACACCTATTCTACATATATAGGTTTGTATGTATTTATATAAGTTTATGTCAATAATATTTTATGTCAATAAATATATATATATATTTATATACAAACATTATATAGATATATACACAATATACTAAATGCACCACATTTATTTTATTTATACTTTGTTTCTTAATAATCACTCAGTCTTTGTGAAATACATAAAACATTTTTAAGCACTCAATATGTGTTGGCTCTGTTATTATTATGAGTAAAGTTACAGAGCAGGTGTTGAATGAGGTGAAGAGGATTTTTTTGTCCGTGGCATTGGATACACTCATGGAACATGAGTTAAAGCCAGAAGAACTGATGACTCTCTGACTTCCACAATCCTATGAGACAAGAATGACTGCTTTTTATGTCATGAGATACCCTGAATCTACACCAGCCGGACAACAACCCCAGCTGGGTTCACACGCCCTGCTTCTGTGAAGAATCATAGAGTAGAAAATGCTTGTCTCAAGAACGATGGAAAAAGCCATCATGGTTTTGATTTTAATCCAAAGCTTTAAAATAATAAAACAGTTAACCATTTTCCTACCAACCACTTTCTCTCCTTTACCCACACAACAAAAAACTCTTACCTGCCTCGGCTTTGCATTTTAGAAACACCAGATGTCGTTCTATGAACAAAGGGAAAACAGATTGAAGTGGGGGGAAGAAAGAATGTTAGCCTATGAGTTCAGCAACCTACTTTCTCGTGTTATTCTTCAGCTTTGTGATAAATTCCTTTTTAGTTATAAACCTTTGTTTTAAAAAAAATTAAGAAGGTCAAAGATCATTAAGATAAGGTAAAACAAAATAGTTATGTCAATCAGATAAAGTAAATGAATTTGGGATTATTTTGTAAACTAAAGGAAACTAAAGGTGAATGAGGAGCATGAATAATAATCATGACTATATGGTCACAAATATTTTCTTATCTTTAATCAGCAAAAGGTGAAAAATAGGTTTACCTTCATATTTTATGCAGGAAGAATTTCCTAACAAGGAAGAAACTGGTTGACACAGCATAAATGGCTAAATTAGGAAAAATAAAGTCATGAAATTTGTTTATAAATGGATGAACATGGAGAATATCATGCTGAGTAAAATTCATCAAAAGGATAGGGACAGATACAGAATAAATAAAATCTTTATGGGATACTAAAAATAGTATGAGACTAATATCCAAGGCCCTGTAAAACGAGAGCTGGGAAGACTGGTCAATGGTTGGAAGCTTGCCACAAGTGTGTGTGTGGGGGAGGGGCAAAAGGGAAATTAAGATAGGAAGGGAGCACTTTGACAGTAGTTAGAAATGATCACTGGACAAGAACTGAGTGTTGAAAGTAGGTAAAGGGGTATACATGATAACCTTTCAGTATCTGTATTGCAAACCATAATGCCCCAAAGGAAAGAGAGACAGACAGAAAAGAGAGGAAGAAAGAAAGGAAGAAAGAAAGAAAGAAAGAAAGAAAGAAAGAAAGAAAGAAAGAAAGAAAGAAAGAAAGAAAGAAAGGGAGAGAGAGAAAAAGAAAGAAAGGGAGAGAGAGAAAAAGAAAGAAAGAAAGAAAGAAAGAAAGAAAGAAAGAAAGAAAGAAAGAAAGAAAGAAAGAGAAAGAAAGAAAGAAAGAAAGAAAGAAAGAAAGAAAGAAAAGAAAGAAAGAAAGAAAGAAAGAAAGAAAGAAAGAAAGAAAAGAAAGAAAGAAAGAAAGAAAGAAAGAGAGAGAGAGAGAGGAAGGAAGGAAGAAGGAAGGAAGGAAGGAAGGAAGGGAGAGGGAGGGAGGGAGGGAGAAAGGGAGGAAGGAAGAAAGAAAGAAATAGAAAGAAAGAAAGAAAGAAAGAAAGAAAGAAAGAAAGAAAGAAAGAAAGAAAGAAAGAAAGAAAGAGAGAGAGAGAGAGGAAGGAAGGAAGGAAGGAAGGGAGAGGGAGGGAGGGAGAAAGGGAGGAAGGAAGAAAGAAAGAAATAGAAAGAAAGAAAGAAAGAAAGAAAGAAAGAAAGAAAGAAAGAAAGAAAGAAAGAAGAAAGAAAGAAAGAAAGAAAGAAAGAGAAGAAAGAAAGAGAAAGAAAGAAAGAAAGAAAGAAAGAAAGAAAGAAAGAAAGAAAGAAAGAAAGAAAGAAAGAAAGAAAGAAAGAAAGAAAGAAGAGAGAGAGAGAGGAAGGAAGGAAGGAAGGAAGGAAGGAAGGGAGAGGGAGGGAGGGAGGGAGAAAGGGAGGAAGGAAGAAAGAAAGAAATAGAAAGAAAGAAGAAAGAAAGAAGAAAGAAAGAAAGAAAGAAAGAAAGAAAGAAAGAAAGAAAGAAAGAAAGAAAGAAAGAAAGAAAGAAAGAAAGGGAGAGAGAGAAAAAGAAAGAAAGAAAGAAAGAAAGAAAGAAAGAAAGAAAGAAAGAAAGAAAGAAAGAAAGAGAGAGAGAGAGGAGGAAGGAAGGAAGGAAGGAAGGAAGG